>NW_003852423.1:3909656-3915199 GCF_000181295.1 Otolemur garnettii | reverse complement strand
AAAAAAAAAAAAAGACAGAGTCTCTCTTTGTTGCCCTTGGTAGAATGCTCTGGTGTTACAGCTCACAGCAACCTCCTGCTCTTGGGTTTAGGCCATTCTCTTGCCTTAGCCTCCGGAGTAAGTGGGACTATAGGTGCCTGCCACAATGCCGGGCTATTTTTTTGTTGCAGTTTGGCTGGGGCTGGGTTCAAACCCGCCACCTTTGGTATATGGGGCTGGCGTGCTACTCACTGAGCCAGAGGTACTGCCCAAGAATGATAACGTATGTTTTTTATATGCCGTGTTTAAAATGTTCAAGAGATAACATGTTTGAGAAATTTAACTATTTTTTTGTATTATTATTATTATTATTTTGCAGTTTTGGGCTGGGGCCGGGTTTGAACTCGTTACCTCTGGTATATGGGACCAATGCCCTACTGCTTTGAGCCACAGGCACTGACCATTTTTTTTTTTTTTTTTTGTAGAGACAAGAGTCTCACTCTATCACCCTAGGTAGAGTGCTGCGGTGACACAGCTCACAGCAACTTCCAACTCCTGGGCTTAGGCAATTCTCTTGCTTCAATCTTCAGAGTGGCTAGGACTATAGGCACCCACCACAATGCCCATTTTTTTGTTGCAGTTTTGTTGGGGCTGGCTTTGAACCTGCCACCCTTGGTATATGGGGCCAGCGCCCTACCCACTGAGCCACAGGCGCTCCCTGTTTTGTATTTTTTAATTAGAAATGCCTGATTGATACTTGTTACCAAAATTTGACATGCATTAGGAAATGTAATAAAGGCTCAGTGTCCATAGTATAGTGGTTGCTGTACCAGCCACATACACTGAGGCTGGCTGGTTCCAACCTGGCCCAGGCCAGCTAATCAACAATGACAACTGGAACAAAAAAATAGCTGGGTGTTGTGGCAGGCGCCTGTAGTCCCAGCCACTTGGGAGGCTGAGGCAAGAGAATTGCTTAAGCCTGAGTTTGAAGTTGCTCTGAGCTGTGATGCCACAGAGCTTCCAAGAGTTATAAAGCAACACTGTCTCAAATAAATAAATAAATAAATAAATAAATAAAATAAATTCAGGGCCAAAAGCAGTAGCTCATGCCTGTAATCCCAGAACTGCAGAGACCGAGGCAGAATTATTACTTGAGGCCAGGAGTTCTAGATAAGCCTGGGCAACCTAGCAAGACTCCATCTCTAAAAAATTTTTGCAGAGATGACTGGGTGTGGTGGTGCACACCTGTAGTCTCAGTGACTTGAGAGGCTGAGATCAGATGATTGTTTGAACCCAGAAGTTTGAGGGTGTAGCAAGCTATGATCAGGCTACTGTACTCCAGTCTAGATAGCAGAGAGAGACCCTGTCTCTAATAATAATAATGATGATGATGATGAGAAGAAGAAGAAGAAGAAATCTTTTTTTCTTTTTGGGGGGACAGAGTCTCACTTTGTCACTGTCAGTAGAGTGCTGTTGCATCATAGCTCACAGCAACCTCAGACTTGGGCTCAAGTGATCCTCTTGCCTTAGCCTCCTGAGTAGCTGGGACTATAGACGCCTGCCACAATGCCTGGCTATTTTTTAGAGGTGGGGTCTTGCTCTTGCTCAAGCTGGTCTCAAACCCATGAGCTCAGGCAATCCAACTGGCTTTGCTTCCCAGCGTACTGGGATTACAGGCGTGAGCCACTGCACCCAGCAAAAAATCAGTCTTTTAATTAACTTCAATAACAAATTTCACATCTAGACAGCTCTAAGTGGTTTATTTTGCATATGAAAACACTCCCTTGGCCATTAGAAAATTCACTGATGTGTTAAGCACAATGATAATTATCAATGGAACTCGACAACATGGCAAATTTATAAAGCACACTGGGAAACTCATTTCATTGTACCACTTGCATTTAAATATTTAGTGACATTTCTTGCATTTTAAATAAAGTATTTAATAAAAGCATCATATTTAGTCGAACACATTTGTAAGATAAAGAAAATTATAAGAAACAAATATTATCAGTAATCTGCTAAAAGATAACCACTATTAATATTTTGGTATATTAGCTTTCAGTCTTTTTATCTATTTCTTAAAGCATGAATTAAAGTTAATTAGTAATCTACTCTCTGTACTGCATATGCAGTATTTTATATGTTTCTTTTACGTTTTTAACTTTTTTTACTATGACAATGTATCCAGATTTGACAAGGCAAGGAGAGCCCGGGGGCCTGAGGGACTTTTGTTGTGTAATAGAGGGGACCTGGGATTTGGTGTTAGACAGACAGGAAAGGAGATTAAATCTTGATTTCACTGTTTACTAGCAGGGAGGACCCTGGGCAAGCTTCTTAACAACCTCTAGCCTCAATTTCCATACCTGTGAAGTGGAGATGATAATCACTCCCTAATTTGCTTGTTGAGAAATGAGGTCTCTGTATCTAAAGTATGTAGGGCAGGACCTGACAGTAATAGTTATTTATATGCCAAGAATTCTAGAGATTGGTTTTAGTAGGAACTTTTGGTTAAATCTGGGATTTGAAGTGCTTCTGAGGCTAAGGAATTTCAGAGGCATGGAAGAATTCTTTGTTTTCTCAATTCCACACATAGCAAATTAGAGCTGTTTGTGTGATGGGGCGCAGAGTGGGGAGTGTGCCCTAATAGCGTACAGTCCAAATCATGCTAAGAAATTCAAAATCAAGGAGGAAGTCAAAGAAAAATGCCCAGGCACGGTAAAGACACGTGAATTTACATAAAAGTATTTGTTCTAATTGTTTTTATGTATAGTTAAGAGAGAAATAATTAAAAATGACAAAAACAGGTTCTTTGGAACAGGTGATTTGGAAAACTCAGCAGGCGCTGAGGGTCCAGCAGAGTCATAGTTAGGAGGGTAAAATACTAACAGGGTGGCCTTCAATTTTTCAATAGGCAAATGGGAAGTCATATTTGTGAGAGTCCAATTAGGGCAGCTAGTCAAATTTTGTTGAACTGCAGAATTACAAGTCAGTTTTGGGAAATAAGTTGTTTATATAATCAGAACAATTACCCTGATCCTGCTGGGTTTAGAAACCCTTTCCATGAATATTCTTTTTCAGAAGAAAAGTATTTATTTCACTTTATGTATAGGACATCTGTCTTTTCTCAAAACAAGCCTCACAAGAAGACTGCCTCGAAATGATCAGGAGAAGCTGACATAATTGGCACATAAACCTCCTGATTTCCAAGTAGTCACAGCCGCCACCTTCGTCTGGGGCTGCGCTCATAGCCAAACTTCTCTGACAAGCTTTCCCCCCTTACTTATCTCGGTACTGATGGGGAGTGTCAGAACCTTGTAGATTGTGCTGGAAACACTATGTAATTACATGGGCTCTCTGTGCTCAAAGTTACCTCACCTATTTCATCACCATGCTTTTCTAACGGGGAGAAAGAAACCCAAGATATAAGACATCAGTGGGAAATTGGCACCATGGATATTGGAGAACCAGTGACACTATATTACACTTCAAAATGAAAGAAGGATCCTGATGGCAAATTCACTAGCTTCAACTTTCCAAGGTCACCAGGTAACTTCCTGGAAACTAGAGTGATTTTTCAAGTGCTCTGTAAATACTTCATATGTTTAGAGATGAATGCTGTAACCTAATCATTTTGGTGACTATAAATTCTCAGACATCATTGCTCTCTGTCTTCCCCCTTGTAACAGACGATTGGCCCAACATGGAAACTACAGTGGGTCTATGGGTGCAGTAGGCTACCAAAGTGCTGCTTCTGCATTTTTATCTTGTTAAATATTTTAAGGCAATTTTTAATAATGCAAATTTAATTATTAGTATTTTTTTTTGAGACAGAGCCTCAAGCTGTCCCCCTGGGTAGAGTGCTGTGACATCACAGCTCACAGCAACCTTCAGCTCCTGGGCTCAAGCGAGTGAGTCTCCTGCCTCAGCCTCCCAAGTAGCTGGGACCACAGGCACCTGCCATAAGCCCGGCTATGTTTTGGCTGCAGCCGTCATTGTTGTTTGGCAGGCCAGGGCTGGATTCGAACCCACCACCTTAGGGGTATGTGGCTGGCGCCTTAGGCACTTGAGCCACAGGCGCCAAGCCTGCAAATTTAATTATTAAAAAAATTTTAAGTGCTAATACGTTCATCTTTTTATTTGAAAATAATATTTATATAAAGTTTAATAAGCTGTTTTCAATTAGTCAATTAGTGTTTTATTGCTAGAAGGGGCAAGTGTTGACAGGAAAACGTGGAAATGGTGTTAAGAATTTAAAACCAGCTTGGCACCTGCAGCACAGTGGTTATGGCGCTAGCTGCATACACTTAGGGTGGTGAGTTCAAACCAAGCCTGGGACAGCTAAACAACAAGGACAATTGCAACAAAAAATAGCCTGGTGGGCACCTATAGTCCCAACTACTTGGGAGGCTGAGGCAAGGGAATCACTTAAGCCCAAGAGTTTGAGGTTGCTGTGATGCCATGGCACTCTACCGAGGGTGACATAGTGAGACTCTGTCTCAATAAAAAAGAAAAAATTAAAACAACATATTTTGGTATTAAATAAAATTGTTAAGTGTTTCTGATATAGCTGGGACTATAAGCACATGACACACAGGTGGCTAATTTTATTTATTTATTTATTTTAGGTGGCTAGTTTTTTTTCTTGAGAGCCTCAACCTGTCACCCTGGGTAGAGTGTTGTGGCATCACAGCCCACAGCAACCTCCAGCTCCTGGGCTCAAGCGATTCTCCTGCCTCCACCTCCCAAGTAGCTGGGATGACAGGTGCCCGCCACTGTTGTGCTCAAAAATTATTCTCCCAAGTAGCCCCAACAGACGAACCCGAGATGCACTCCGATGTAAAAGGCATGAGATGAGGTTTTATTCAAACCAGTCTGGACTCTCCTGGCATGCAGGCCTAGGACGAGCCCCGAACCCGGGGTGGAGCAAGTTTTTATGGGGTACAGAAAGCAAGAAGGGGAGGAGGGTATGAGTACACTTTTGATTGGTGGTTGGTGATTTCATTAGTAAAGGAGGATTTGGATTGATACAGGTGAGGGGTGGGGGAAGGCAGCAGGGAGTGGCTTATAGGTTTTACTGGTAGAGCAGAAGGGCTAGGAATGGAGTTTGTGTAGTAAACAGTGGAGCTTGTGTAGTAAACAACTAGGAATGGGGCTTGTGCAGTAAACCACAAAATGGAGTTAATCTGGCCCGCTCAGAAAACTGGCCAGATACCCATCAGTAACCTTTCCTGATCTGTGGTAAGTGACAAAGGTCTCCTGCTGATGGGTCCAGGAATGGTAATGTGCTAGGGGACCTCAAGAGAAGAGGAATTTACCCAATGCATACAGGTATCTAATGGCACACCTGAAACCTGGGCTCATGAAAGGCCTTTGAGAAGTTCAGCCTGAGAATTCCTCATAAAAGGCTCCATCAAAAAACCCCTGACTTAAGGCCTACATGGGAATAGAGGTTTGCACATAAATTCCTGTATGCCCAAGAAGTTTCTCTATGCTTTGCTTAAAGATTCAAAGTAACCATATAGGTGATCTTTCCAATCACCCTCCCAGATCACCTATATGGT
>NW_003852423.1:3908162-3909636 GCF_000181295.1 Otolemur garnettii | reverse complement strand
TTTTATGGGGTACAGAAAGCAAGAAGGGGAGGAGGGTATGAGTACACTTTTGATTGGTGGTTGGTGATTTCATTAGTAAAGGAGGATTTGGATTGGTACAGGTGAGGGGTGGGGGAAGGCAGCTGGGAGTGGCTTTGCAGGTTTTATTGGCAGGGGTTGGGGCGGAGGGGCTAGGAATGGAGTTTGTGTAGTAAACATTGGGGCTTGTGTAGTAAACAACTAGGAATGGGGCTTGTGCAGTAAACCACTGTGTAGTAAACAACTAGGAATGGGGCTTGTGCAGTAAACCACTGTGTAGTAAACAACTAGGAATGGGGCTTGTGCAGTAAACCACAAAATGGAGCTAGTCTGGCCCTCTCACCACAATGCCCAGCTATTTTTTATTTTATTTTTTTGGTTGCAGCCTTCATTATTGTTTGGAGGACCTGGGCTGGATTCGAATCCGCCAGCTCAGGTGTATGTGGCTGGCACCTTAGCCACTTAAGCCATAGGTGCCAAGCCTATAGTGGCTAGTTTATTTATTTATTTATTTATTTATTTTTAGAGACAGAGTCACACTTTGTCATCCTCAGTAGAGTGCTTTGGAGTCACAGCTCACAGCAACCTCCAGCTCCTGGGCTTAGGTGATTCTCTTGCCTCAGCCTCCAGAGTAGCTGGGACTACAGGCATCTGCCACAATGCCCAGCTATTTTTATTTTTTTGCAGTTTGGCTGGGGCTGGGTTTGAACCCACCACCCTTGGTATATGGCGCGGGCACCCTACTCACTGAGCCACAGGCACCACCCTATGTGGCTAGTTTTTTTAAATGGGGTCTTGCTAAGTTGCCCAGGCTGGTTTCCAACACCTGGGTTCAAGAAGCAATCTTCCTACCTCACTCTCCTAAAATTATATTTATAGCTGTAGATTTGCATCTGCTAAAGCTGTGGGCTCCCAGATGGATTACATCTAGAAAGAACTATAGCCTCCAATGTGTGTATAAATGGTTTTCTTTTCCTCCACACACAGGCAACATTTTTTCTTTTGAGACAGATTCTCACTTTGTTGCCCTTGGTAGAAAGATGTGGCATTATAGCTCACAGCAAACAAAAACTCTTGGGCTCAAGTGATTTTCTTGCCTCAGTCCCTGAGTAGCTGGGACTACAGGTGCCTGACACAAGGCCCGACTGTTTTTAGAAAGGATGTCTCGCTCTGGCTCAGGCTAGTCTCAAATCTGGCAATCCTCAAACAAGGCAATTCACCCACCTTGGCCTCCCAGACTGCTGGGATTACAGGCGTGAGCCCCCATACCTGGCCCACATAAGGCAACATTTTGACTTAATAGCCTAGTAAAAGATTGAAATAAAGAGCAGCTTGGCTCGGCGCCTATGGCTCAAGCAGCTAAGGCGCCAGCCACGTACACCTAAGGTGGAGGGTTCGAATCCCCAGCCCGGGCCCGCCAAACAACAATGATGGCTGCAACCAAAAAATGGCCAGG
>NW_003852423.1:3905476-3906945 GCF_000181295.1 Otolemur garnettii | reverse complement strand
GGAGGCTGAGGCAGGAGACTCGCTTGAGCCCAGGAGTTGGAGGTTGCTGTGAGTGTGAGGCCATGGCACTCTACCCAGGGAGATAGCTTGAGGCTCCGTCTCAAAAAAAAAAAAAAAATAAAATAAAATAAAATTAAAATGTAGTTCTGGGCTCAGCGCCTGTAGGTCAGCCGCTAGGGTGCCAGCCACATACACCAGACCTGGTAGGTTTGAACCCAACTGGAGCCTGCCAAACAACAATGACAACTGCAACCAAAAAATAGCTGTGCGTTGTGGTGGGCGCCTGTAGTCCTAGCTGCCTGGCAGGCTGAAGCAAGAGAATCACTTAAGCCCAAGACTTTGAGGTTGCTGTGAGCTGTGTGATGTGCTAGCACTCTACCAAGAGTGACATAGTGAGACTCTACCCTCCCCCCCAAAAAGTAGTTACATATACATAACATAAATTTTTTTTTTTGCCAATTTTTAAGTGTACAGTTTAGTGGTATTAATTACATTTACAGTGTTGTGCAGCTATCACTCCCATCCATCCCAGAACTTCATGATCATCCCAAACTCTGCACTCATTAAAACAATAACTCCCCGTTTCTTCCTCCCCAGCCTCTGGCAACTACCATTATACTTTTCACATCTATAAATTTGCCAGGTCGTGTAAGTGGCATGATATAATATTCGTCCTTTTATGTCTAGCTTATTTCACTTAGCATAGTACTTTAAGACTCATCCATGTTGTGGAATGTATAAATCAAGTTTTATTGGAACACATCCAGGCTCATTTATTTGTGTACCATCTGTGGCAACTTTCACATTGCAGTGGCAGAGTTGAGTAGTTGTGGTGGCCGGCAAGGCCTGAGATTTTTTTTTTTTTTTTTTGAGATAGAGTCTCACTATGTCGCCCTTGGTAGAGCACCAAGTCGTTGAAGCTCACAGCAACCTCAAACTCTTGGGCTTCAGCGATTCTCTTGCCTCAGCCTCCCTAGTAGCTGAGACTACAGGCACCCACCACAATGCCTGGCTATTTTTTATTGCAGTTGTCATTGTTGTTTAGCAGGTGAGAACCAGGCTTGAACCCACCAGCTTTGGTGTATGTGGCCGGTGCCCTGCTCACTGAGCTACAGGTGCTGAGCCCAGGCCTGAGATATTTACTCTCTGACACATCACTCTAAAATATCTCCACGCTTTTTTAAAAGCTCCTGAATATTGTTACTTACCTGTGAAAATTTTGGTTTATTTCATAGCCCAATAAATAGGATTAATAAACTGTTTATCATATTGTTGTCATTAATAAACAGACCCAAATGTCAAGATTTAAAATCCTGGCTCAGCGCCTGTGGCTCAAGTAGCTAAGGTGCCAGTCACGTACACCCAAGGTGGCGGGTTCGAATCCAGCCCAGGCCCGCCAAACAACAATGACAGCTGCAACCAAAAAATAGCCAGGTGTTGTGGCTGTGGCGGGCGCCTGTGGTCCCAGC
>NW_003852423.1:3900366-3905330 GCF_000181295.1 Otolemur garnettii | reverse complement strand
TAAAATCCTTTCTGTAAGCTTGGCTACAATGCAAAAGGGCTCATTTTCACATTTAACTGGTATACATTTTACATAATGAGGACTGATTAGTGAATCATGATGCAGAAAGTTCTAAAGCATGATAGACAGAGAATCTGAAATGTCTCATTTTTTTCCTTGCCTTTATTTTCTTTAATTATGAATTTGGATGGAAGAGCACAATGTTTATGTGACATTTGTAATGATAAAAAGTGTACCTTTTTGCTTGGAAGTCTAAAAGATCATCTTCCAACCAGACTGCTTAGCATAGTTCATTATTTCATTATAGTAAAATATTTTTAGGGTTCTCCTAATTAGTGCCACTAAATTATATATTGACTAGTACAAACTAGTCTGAAAACATTTTTTCTCTGTTATCAAAGCAGCCAGAAAGGAAATTTATATTGTACTTGTGCAATACAGATGACATGGTGGATAATACCATTTCCTATGAGGTCAGGTTTCGATGATTTGTTCTGTGTTAAAATATAGTATGCTTAGGCAAACATTCCAGATAAGGCAGTGCTTGTTTTACCACAGATAATAAAAAGGAAAAGGTCTAAGGGAACTTTCTGGAAACCATCAAAGTAATAATAACAAAACTATAGGGTGGTGCCTGTGGCTCAAGGAGTAGGGCCCTAGCCCCATATACCAGGGGGTGGCGGGTTCAAGCCCAGCCCTGGCCAAAAATGCAAACCCCCTCAACCCAAAAAACTATAATAGCAAACATGTATATGGTATTGACTTTGTGCCAGGTACTGTTCCAAGGATTTTGCATATATTAACTGATTTGAATTTTACAGCAAATTTGTGAAATTGAAAAACTATTATTATTTTTTTTTTTGAGACAGAGCCTCAAGCTGTCCACCTGGGTAGAGAGCTGTAGCATCATAGCTCACAGCAACCTCCAACTCCTGGGCTTAAGTGAGTCTCCTGCCTCAGCCTCCCAAGTAGCTGGGACCAAAGGCACCCGCTGCAACGCCCAGCTATCCTTTGCTTGCAGCCATCCTTGTTGTTTGGTGGGCCTGGGCTGGATTTGAACCCACCACCTTTAGGTGTATGTGGCTGGCGCCTTAGCCGCTTGAGCCATAGGGGCGGAGCCGGGATGGAGACTCTAATTTCTCCTTCTGCCTGAACTTTTGCCATTTTGCCTTCTCCTCTACCCACACACATATACTTCAATGCAGTCATGCCAAATCACTTGATAGTAGTTTTATTTTTTAATTAATTAATTAATTTTTTTTTGAGACAGGGTCTCATTTTGTCACCCTCAGTAGAGCACTATGACATCATAGCTCAGAGTAACCTTAAACTCTTAGAATCAAGTGATTCTCTTGTCTCAGCCTCCGGAGTAGCTGGGACTACAGGCATCCAGCACAACACCTGGCTATTTTTAGAGATGGAGTCCTGTTTTTCCTCAGGCTAGTCTGGAACCTGTGAGCTCAGGCAATCCAGCCACTTGGCCTCCCAGACTGCTAGGATTACAAGAGCCACCGAGCCCAGTCCTTGATAATAGTTTTATACAACCAACTTCTCTTTTTTTTTTGAGACAGAGTCTCACTATGTTGCTCTTGGTAGAGTGCTGTGGCATCACAGCTCACAGCAACCTCAAACTCTTGGGCTTAAATGATTCTTTTGCTTCAGCCTCCCAAGTAGCTGGGACTACCAGCACCTAGCACAATGCCCAGCTATTTTTTGGTTGCAGTTGTCATTGTTGTTTAGCTGACCCAGCTGGGTTAGAACCCTCCAGCCTCCGTGTCTGGCTGACACCGTAAGCACTGTGCTATGGGGGCTGAGCCTATCCAACTCCTTTGAACAAATTGTGATATTATCCACATAACATAAAATGTACTATTGGTGATATTTAGTACATTCACCATGGTGTGCACCTGTCACCACTAGCTAGCTCCAGAACAGCTTCATCACTGAAAAGCAAACCCCATGCCCCTGTCCTCCAGTTCCCTCTGGCTACTACTCAGCTGTTTTCTGTCTTTATAGATTTGACAGTTCTGGATATTTCATAGGTATGACATCAAATAATGCATGTTTTTTAAATGTCTGGTTTCTTTCACTTAGCATAAAATTTTCAAGACCTACTCGGTAGGGTGGCTCTCAGATATAATCTTAGCACTTTGGGAGGCTGAGGAAGGAGGATCACTTAAGACCATGAGTCTGAAGTTGCTGTGAGCTTGATGTTGCTGCTCCACTCTAGCCTGGCAACAGATCTGGTAAGACCTTGTTTCTAAAAAAAAAGGCTTGCTACCCGTGGCGCACGGTGGTTACAGCGCTAGCCACATACACTGAGGCTGGCAGGTTTGAACCCGGCCTGGCCTTGCTAAACAACAATGACAATTGCAACAACAACAAAAAGAAAAATAGCCAGGTATTGAGGCGGGCACTTATTGTCCCAGCTACTTGGGAGGCTGAGGCAAGAGAATTGCTTAAACTCAAAAGTTTGAGGTTGCTGTGAACTGTGATGTCACAGCACTCTACCAAGGGTGACATCATGAGACTCTGTCTCAAAAAAAAAATAGATTTTTCAGATTCATCTGTTATAATATGAATAATTTTTCTCTTCTGGAAAAGACAATATTCTAGGGTCAGATGCTTGGGTCTGAAATCTGATGCTGCATTTACCAGACGTACAAGGTCCATGAAGTTCTTGAGCTCATCCTAGAAAAAGTGCTGCATACCTCCCTGCTGAATATCACTCCAGTCACCTCCAAAGCACTCCCTTGGGAAGGCATGCATCGATACCAAGGCCTAGTCCCCCCTTCACAGCAATTGTGGAGCTTGTTTTCTGAAATGACCATCAGAGCTGTTGTCATATAGGTACACAAAAATACACGAAAACAATAATGAACACCACTCAGCAAGACCACACCTCGATATAAACACAGCTGTGAGACACTGACATGCCAAGGTTACGGGAGAGATGTTTGTACACTGCCACCAACATGAGCACATGGTGGCAAGTTTGGGAACTTAATTTTCTACCCTTCATACGATGACAGCTCTGATTGCCATTCCAGGAAAAGATTCCAAAATTGCTTTGGAGGGTGGATTAGGTACTGCCATTGGGAGCACCTAGCTTCGCAAGGCGAGCACTTTGAAGATGATTATAGTGATATGTAGCAATGAGGCTTGGAGCATTTTTTCTAGGATGAGTTTGCAAACTTAATTGTCACAGCTCAGTGACCTCAATCAAGGTATTTAACTTCTGTGTGCTACAGTTTCCTTGTCTGTAACACATTGTGATGGTAATTGCATTGCCAGGTTATTAGGGTCAGCTGAAGATTGTATGAGTTACTATGTGTAAAGATAGTACCCGGCTCAGAGAAGGCAGTTAAGTGTTAACTATTATTTCCTCTTCCTTTCACTTCCCGGGATAGCTCCTGCTCAGACTCTGGGTTTCAGTTTTGATATTTTCCCTAGGAATATTCCCTTATCCAACACCCTAACCTCCCCTCCCCACTCACAGAGTTAAGGTAGACGTCCTTCCTATTTACCTTCTAAGTTTATCACTTTTGTGGCCCTTAAAAGATTGCAGTCTCTTCTCATTTTGTACTTTTGTTTCTTAACATCTCAGGGAAAACCTAGCCTAATAAATAAGTGAATGTCAATCAGTGAGCTTCTTTTTCCTTCTAAAATGGTTGACTTTTTCTAGACCAGCGGTTCTCAACCTTTGGGTCACCACCTCACAGGGGTCGCCTAAAACCGTCACATACATTCCGTACAAGTACAGGTGTACGAAAATAATTTTATGGTTGGGGGTCACCACAACATGAGGAACTGTATTAAAGGGTCACGGCATTAGGAAGGTTGAGAACCACTGTTCTAGATAACGATGTGCTTTAAATACTGACTACAAGATCCACTTGTGTGGGAAAATGTCAGACAAAATTGTTAGCAAACTCGTCTGCGCCTGTGGCTCAGTGAGTAGGGTGCCAGCCCCATACATCAAGGGTGCTGGGTTTGAACCTGACCCCAGCCAAATTACAACAAAAAAAATAGCTGGGCATCGTAGTGGGTGCTTGTAGTCCCAGCTACTTGGGAGGCTGAGGCAAGAGATTCACCTAAGCCCAGGAGCTGGAGGTTGCTGTGAGCTGTGACGCAATGGCACTCTACTGAGGGCAATAAAATGAAACTCTGTCTCTTAAAAAAAAAATTGTTAACAAACTAAACACTTGATGTAGATTATGTACGTCCAGAAAATAAGGCCATGAAATACTTATTTGAGAAGGGCCCTGAAGATATTAAATACCTAAATGTTCTGAGACTAGAACTACAAAGATAATTCCAAGGTTACAATCATTATTCGTGGCTGAGTGAAGGGATATGTATGAAAGAAGCGGGAAGAAAGAAAGTTTTTCTGTTATTGAAAAACGACTTTTAAGCTTTATATATAACATTGCTTTTGATTAGGTGGGTAGGGATATCTATTGCATGACATAAAGTATGGAGACTTCACAATAATACTTACTAGAGAAAGGGACTGCTAGTGCAAGGAACAGTTAATAAAGATAGCACATTTAGGATTTGTAAAATGTGAATATAAGGCTGTGTGTGGTGGCTCACACCTGTAATCCATCTGAGGTGGGTGGATTGCTTGAGCTCATGAGTTTGAGACCAACCTGAGCAAAATTGAGATTCCTATCTCTACTATAAATAGAAAAAACTGAGGCAAGAGGAGTGCCTGTGGCTCAGAGGAATAGGGCGCTGGCCCCATATGCCAGAGGTGGTGGGTTCAAACCCAGCCCTGGCCAAAAACTGCAAAAAAAAAAAAAGGGGAAAAAAAAAATTACAGCATGAAGAGGAAATGCCATAGCAGAGACCTACCAGGAACGAGCTATATCTGGAATAAATGACTTCGCTTTCCATCACCTACTATGTTGTCTCAGGTTTCTTCCAATTTCCATTTGAGAAAATGGGTTTGTTGACACACC
>NW_003852423.1:3869218-3900346 GCF_000181295.1 Otolemur garnettii | reverse complement strand
AAAAAAAAAAAAAAATCAGGAGAAAAATTATCTGGGATTGGTTTTGGGTGTTTGTAGTCCCAGCTACTCAGGAAACTGAGGCAGGAAGATCACTTGAGCCTAGGAGTTTGAGGTTGCTGTGAGCTGTGATTATACCACAGCACTCTAGCCTGGAAAACAGAGTGAGACTTTGTCTCCAAAAACAATAAATAAAAGTAAATAAATAAATAAATAAGTGTGGATTTTTCATTGGGCTACTTGCTAACTTCTTCCTGGAGTATCAATAGGCAAATGCTTCTCTTTCTAAATTACATGAAACTGTGAGGGGACTTCTGTTTGGCAGACATAGGAGTATGTGGTCAAGCACAAAATGGGGCGATGTGATGGTCTAGATGAGAGAGAAAGGCAAGACGGGGGAGGGAGGTGTGCGTTAAGAATCACCCAGATCACAGGCACCAGAGAGCATTATGCGATGGGTGAGGGTTGAGGGAGACAGGATGTGGCCCCAAATGCATTCAGCTGTCAACAAAGGTCAAGTCAGCTAGAAAAGATGTGAAAATAGGACAAGATCTTAAAAATATGATTAATCTGGGCAGACAGAAAGCCTTCAAATGCAGAGCTGCTACATTGCAGAAGAAAGCTGTTTTGGCTTTGGTGATGGAATGAGTCCAGAGCCTCCTGAGAAATTCCCAAAGGCACTCAAGTTTCAGGAGCACAGCATAAAGAGCACGAGGCATGGGAAGCTGCGACAGAAAGGTTAGGAAAATCAAGTTTCCGAAGACCAGGAAGATGAGACTTGGTGTAATATGATGGAGAGAGCACTGGTCTTAGCATCATCAAGCTGGGTTTGAAAGCCTGTACCACGAATTATTAGCTGTGATGCTCTGGACATTTTTCTGATCTCCATTGAGCAACACTTTCCTCTTTATTAAAAATGGGAACGGTTGGCTTGGTGCCTGTAGCACAGTGGTTACGGCACCAGTCACATACACCGAGGCTGGCAGGTTCGAACCTGGCCCGGGCCAGCTAAACAACAATGACAACTGTAACAGCGAAAAAAACAGCTGGGTGTTGTGGTGGGTGCCTGTAGTCCCAGCTACTTGGGAGGCTGAGGCAAGAGAATCGCTTGAGCCCAAGAGTTTGAGGCTGCTGTGAGCTGTGATGCCATAGCACTCTACTGAGGGCGACATAGTGAGGCTGTCTCAAAAAAAAAAAGAAAATGGGAATGGTGATACAACAACTATTCTCAGTGGGTGGGCACATCGCGATAATTTATAGAACGTGTCAGGCAATATCTGATCCATACATGGTACTCAGTGAGGGGTGCTGTCTTTAAAAGTTTCCAAGGACTTCCACTGCTATAAAACTCACTGTCTTGACTTGAGACTATGCTATTTTCCCTCTTCTATTAAACAAAGGGTAAAAAATTCTCTTTTTTACATTTCTTTCTTCATTGAGTACAGGTGATGTCTCCAAAACAACTTATCATGAGTATATTTTGCTGTGTTTGTTTGTTTGTTTGTTTGCAGTTTTTGGCTAGGGGCTGGGTTTGAACCTGCCACCTCTGGTATATGGGGCTGGCACCCTACTTCTTTGAGCTACAGGCACTGCCCCATTTTACTGTTTTTATAGTAATTTATTTTTTTCTTTTTCCTTCTTAGTGTGGCACAAAAGCAGGCTGGATTTTCTCTCTCTTTCTCTCTCTCTCTCTTTTTTTTAGAGACAGAATCTCACTTTATCACTCTCAGTAGAGTGCCATGGCATCACACAGCTCACAGCAACCTCCGACTCCTGGGCTTAGGTGATTATCTTGCCTCAGCCTCCTGAGTAGCTGGGACTACAGGTGCCCACCATAATGCCTGGCTATTTTTTGTTGCAGTTTGGCTGGGGCTGGATTTGAATCCACCACCCTCAGGATATGGGGCCAGCACCCCACCCACTGAGCCATAGGCGGCGCCCCTGGATTTTCTCTTTTTTTTTTTTTAAGACAGAGCCTCAAGCTATCCCCCTGGGTAGAGTGCTGTGGCATCACAGGTCACAGCAACCTCCAACTCCTGAGCTCAAGCCAGTCTCCTGCCTCTGCCTCCCAAGTAGCTGGGACCACAGGCACCTGCCACAGCGCCAGGCTATTTTTTGGTTGCAGCCATCATTGTTGTTTGGTGGGCTGGGGCTGAATTTGAACCCACCACCTTAGGTGTATGTAGCTGGAACCTTAGCCACTTGAGCCACAGGTGCCTAGCCGATTTTCTCATTTTTAATTGCAGAAATAATTAGGTTATTTTTACCAGCCAGGTAGGAGCAAATTTCACTTACTTTACATGCCATAGAACAACAAACAACCATTATTGTTGCATCAGGATCCATTTAAAATTCTCCTTTAGGTTCACTTTGGCTGTAGATTAAAGTATAGAGTTAGTGACAAACAGTATCTAAAAATGACAACCTAAAATCTTCTCTTTCCTGTTCAGGGAGACCTCTTGAAAATAATATAAGAAATCTCAGGCATCTAATCCTATTAAAATCTGTCAACCCTACTGGTAAAAATAATACACATCCTATACTTTCCATTTAATGCTGTCTCTTTTTTGATCAAATTTTTCTCTTCCAATAGCATGACTCGTGGCAGAATTTAACAATCGTATGAATCTCTCCTTTTCTTGGCTTTGAGAAAAGGGCTGCCGCTTCGCACTGCTCATATTTCCTCGTCCTGTTCTTCCGTGATTGACTGATGGTTCATGTGGAGGGAGAGTTGATATTCTGAGTGCCTCATGCAGATTGCAATAATTCACTTGGGAAGTGTTTAAAAAAGGCAGCTGATAAATCACAAAATTCTTCCCTTATCCCCAGGGATGAGCTCTTGAGACCCGTGAGGGAACAGAGAAGATTACTTTCTGAAATCTCTGGGAGTTATGTGGCACGGTGAGGTGCTGTTCCTGAAGGGGGGACGCCAAGCTCGCTCTCCGTGGCCGGGAAAAGAGCAGGACTAGAGCGAATCTCAGTCAAGCGTGGAAAGAATACACCGTGATTTACAACAGTATAGGCATCTGTTTATATGTCATTAATTTTTAAATGTTTCTGTTTTAATAGACTTAGGGGTTCCCATTGACTCCATTACATGTCTATACTGAATCATGGGGAAATCTGAGCTTTTGGGTTGCTCATAACTTGCAGGATGTACATTGCATCTCGTTGATAATTTTTCAGCCCTCACTCTGTATATTTTTAATTTCATAACACACATACTCAGTTGCCTGACATTGAAAGAGCTTTTCTAGGAGTCAATTTATTATACTTCGCAGGCCCCAATAACTTCACTTTGCCTCGAGCAATCCCACAGAAGTGCACAAAATTGGATTTGACACCGAGTAACCCAGATATTTTAGCCTTTCACCAAAGAGCTGCTGAAACGTTTCTGTGTTAAAGCCGAGTCTCTTTGTAATGGTGGTTAACGACTGTGAGCTCTAACTAGATGTGGCCGTGGGTTATTGCTACTCTGGAGTAAGAAGAAGAACATAATTCATCTAATGTGGGTTTTGTTGTTGTTGTTGAGGACCAGGTTAGCATTGACAAATGGCAAACCAGTGTGCAAAATCCTGCGTATGTAAATAGAGAGTGATAAGTTTCTCTGACAATTGTCCTCCGGCTCAGCTGAACACAGAGCGCGGCAAACACTGAAAATTAAGACCTGCTGACTGATTTCTTTACAAATGGAGAAATGTCATTGCATGAACCCCATAAAATAAGTTTGTTTTTCAAGTACAGTTGAGTAAGGTCAATTTGATCTCTATAAATTTTTACTCTTCCTGATTCATATACTCATATGGGTTTGCACACAAGTAATACGTATGAAATTCCTAGTATGTGAAAATCTCTGGGCAAGGCACTTTGTAGGGTATAAAGATGAACCAGATACTGTACAGTTCCTGACCCCACGGGTTGGGAAATGGTTAAGGTAAGAGGTTAAAAAAATGCATACTAAAAACTGTACATGGCTGGGTGCCTGTGGCTTTAGTGGCGGCACCAGCCACATACACCCAAGATGGCGGGTTCAAATCCAGCCCAGGCTCACCAAACAACAATGACAGCTGCAACCAAAAACCAGCCGGGCATTGTGGCGGGCACCTGTGGTCCCAGCTCCTTGGGAGGCTGAGGCAGGAGACTCACTTGAGCCCAGGAGTTGGAGGTTGCCCTGAGCTGTGATGTCACAGCACTCTACCAGGGGGACAAACAAAAAAAACTGTACATAAGAGGTTGTGGTAAGTGCTGTAATAAAGCTTCTGAGATTGTCAAGAATGCAGAACTTGCTCCAGACTAGGATGGACCAGGAAAATGTATAGAAGAAATTGGGACCAGGGACCTTGCAGAGTCAAAGATGATGTCATCAGAGACAGCAACAAGCATGAGCGTATGCTGCCTTTGGGAGACAAGCAAGAGCCTTATGATACCATATGAAATCTATGTAAACTGGGAAGCTGGCTTGACCATGTCGGCTAGGGGTTTGTTAATTTTTAGGCAATGGAGAGCTGTTTAAATTTTTGAACTGTAGAGTGGCATAATTGAAGAAACGCATGAGGAAGATTAACTTGGTAGTGGATGCAGGATGAATTATACTTCCTTGAGATGAGCGTGCCTGAAGGAGGCCCTGGGTTAATTATGTGCCATTGTTTTTATTTTTCAATCTAATGATCTTTCCTTCAACTTGAACAACATAGTTGACTGTATTATCCATAAAGAGCAATTTACACTTATCATATTTTTCATTCTCAAAGATTTAACAAGATTTCCTTTCATTTTTATCATCTGCCTTCTGTCCTTTCATGGAACCAGTATCAGTGATTCTCAAAATGTTAATTGAGTTCCTAACCTTACTATTCTTTGATTTTGTTAATATACACTCATTCCCAATACTCAAAGGAAATTGAATATCATGTTATTTTTTTTTATTTTATTTTATTTTATTTTTGAGACAGAGCCTCAAGCTATTCCCCTGGGTAGAGTGCTGTGGCATTACAGCTCATAGCAACCTCCAACTCCTGGGCTCAAGCGAGTCTCCTGCCTCTGCCTCCCAAGTAGCTGGGACCACAGGCGCCTGCCACAACGCCCGGCTATTTTTTGGTTGCAGCCATTATTGCTGTTTGGCGGGTCCGGGCTGGGGATTCGAACCTGCCACTTTAGGTGTACGTGGCTGGCGCCTTAGCCGGTTGAGCTATAGGCGCCGAGCCGAATATCATGTTATTGTCAAACTTTTGCAGTAGCTCCTAGAGGACTGATGGCCAGGGCCGCTGCTGCTTGTTCTCCATTTAATGCTAAAGATGAGGAATCAAGTGATATTCCTTGCAAAGCCCTTTGGATCACTGGCCGTGCCAAAGCCAGAATACCTGGTCCATCCTTCTACTCAGTCACCTGACTTTAAAGAGAGAACATGAAGAGTGTTCGCATGCACCACATGGAGAACTGTTTCTACTATGGACTGTGGTTGTGTGTAGAGTAAGAGTTCTCCGCTAGTAGGTCAGTCTCTAGGAACTGATATGTATTACAGTTACTAGAGATTGGCCTATTTTTTTTTTTTTTTTTTAGACAGAGCCTCAAGCTATCCCCCTGGGTAGAGTGCTATGGCATCACAGGTCACAGCAACCTCCACCTCCTGGGGTCAAGCGAGTCTCCTGCCTCAGCCTCCCAAGTAGCTGGGACCACAGGCACTCGCCACAACGCCTGGCTATTTTTTTTTGGTTGCAGCCATCATTGTTGTTTGGTGAGCCCAGGCTGGATTCGAACCCACCACCTTAGGTGTATGTGGCTGGCGCCTTAGCCACTTGAGCCACAGGTGCTGAGCCGAGATTGGCCTATTTAATACTTTTTCAAACCTCCTTCCTCCTGGCCTCTTTTATGCCAAAGACTGGAAAGGTAAAACCTACATTTCCCACACTCCCTTGCAACGAAGCTTCTATTTGTGATCTGGGTTCTGAGCAGAAACTTAGAAGCAGAAGAGAGTAACATAAGGAGGCAGCCACATACAGGGAATTAGATCTTCAGGGACGTGTGACAACCGAGGAGTTTGGTTCTTTGGGGACAGCAGCTCTAAAGATTCTCCTCTCCAGTGCCCAGCATTGCAGGTGCTCAGAATTTGTTTGGTTTGCTAGAACAACTTCATTGAATGATTGATCTTTTTTTTTTTTTCTGAAATTCCCCTGCATTGTTGCAAGCTCATGGCCTTCAAACTTAGTTTTCCTCCTACAAATTTTATGCAGGACCCTATAATAGAACCCTTTCTGCTTAAGGTAGTGAGAGTGAATTCAGCAGACCGTCTAAGGGCCCCAAATGATACAGCATGAACTTGAACAGACCATGTGCTCTCCCCAAGAGTGGAATGGCTCAGCAAACTGAGGAATGAGATGACAAGACAGTTGTGTGGTACGCTTGCTATCTATCTTCCTCAGGTTAATTTCCTTTCTTTCTCTCTAATACATGGATGAAAAGAATACGTACAGGATGGCTGCTTTGTGAGACTCTTTGCAAGAAAGTTCTACACAAATTATCCCAGCAATGGAAGGCAGGCGGTGTAGGGGAGGATAGAATGACCATACGTGTGTAACAATGACACCTGGGATGTCAGGGGAACACAGAGTCAGGTTGGGTCTTAGAAGCGTTGGCACTTGACAAAGCTTCTTTAGGGGCTCTTGCAGGAGGATTTTGAAGATTTTCACTCGCATACTCTATTAACGTGACCCAGCTACTAGTCTGAGACGGCAGCTGGTTATCCTCTTTCTGTTGAATTGCATGTTCATCAAGATTTCTGATTACTCATCATTTCTGCTTCCTTATAGCGTGGGCTTCTCCTAGCTGTCCGTGGCTATGGCCCTATCTGAGCATATCCTTTCCGCTTCAGCTCCGCTGCTAATGGCTGAATTCTCTCTGAGGTTCTAAAATAAAATCCCTAGGATTGAGAATCTGATTAACCAAGTTCATTGTTTTCTGCCAAGCATGAGGTCACTACTCAGACTGACCACACCAACTGAGGTTGGGAGGGCAGTGTAACAGAGTTGGCAAACTGTCCAGTGAAATTCATGTTTCCCATACAGAATATAGTGGGATCTATATAGCACCTCTTTTTGGGTGGGGGGCAGGGCTGGGTTTGAACCTGCCACCTCTGGCATATGGGGCCGGCACCCTACCCTTTTGAGCCACAGGCACTGCCCTATAGCACCTCTTTTATCTAGTGGGATCATGTAACCAGCTCTTGCCAACAATAAATAAATAAATAAATAAATGTGAGCAGAAATTTGTGTCACTTCTAAGTTTAGGCAATTAAAAAGTGAGTATGTATTCTAAACTCTTTTTTTTTTTTTTTTTGCAGTTTTTGGCTGGGGCTGGGTTTGAACCCACCACCTCTGGTATATGGGGTCAGCACCCTACTCCTTTGAGACACAGGCACCACTATTCTAAACTCTTTTTGCTTTCTGTATATAAGGAGGCCTAGAAAGTAGTGGAGACCTAAGATAAAAAGAGCCTGTGACACTGAATTACCACACGGAGGACAACCACCAATACAGCTTTAACACCTACAGTAGACTATAACTATTGAGTTTCCAATTTCCATTACTAAGCCACTGCAAATCTGAGGTTTGGGTGGCAGTTGTGGCTCAGTAGGTAGGGCACCGGACCCATATACAGAGGGTGGTGGGTTCAAACCTGGCCGCCACCAAACTGCAACAAAAAATAGCCAGGCATTGTGGTGGGCACCTGTAGTCTCAACTACTCAGGAGGCTGAGGCAAGAGAATCGTCTAAGCTCAGGAGTTGGAGGTTGCTGTGAGCTGTGACATCATGGCACTCTACTGAGGTGATAAGGTGAGACGCTGTCTCTAAAAAAATAAATCAATAAAATAAAAATCTGAGGTTTATTTGTTCCAGCATTTAGCATCTCCTGACCCCAGCTTCCAGGACGTGCTGCCATCCTCAGTGCACATGGCTTGCAGCTGCATCCGTCCCATCTTTGCCCATTTTGTCACATGGCCTTCTTCCCTCTGTGTCGCCTCTATGTTTCTGCATCTCTTCTCTCCTATAAGGACACCTGTCATTGGCTCTAGAACCAACTAATGTACTGTGACTTTGTCTTAAATAATCATACCTGCAAAAACCCTATTTCCAAATAAAGTCACATCCTGAGGTTTCCAATAGGCATGAATTCTGGGGGGACACCGTTGAATTTAGTGCAGTCATTTGGTGCAAAATTTGGCTCTGTAGGGGGCCCCTTTAGCAGACAAAATAGGAATCATGATGGACATATTTAGCAAAATTACCAAAAAAGTGTCATCAATCTAACATGCCATAGGAAAAGAATAATGTAAGAGGCAAGGTGTAAAGAGCTAGCACATTAGTCTTTGGGTTCCATGTTCCTGTAGGCTTCAGTCACGGGCACCAGTAAGTTATAGTTGACAGATTCTTACTTTGAACGTGTATAAACCCAGCTCGGTTTCATTTCTTTCTTCAACAATATTTAAGCAGATGTGATTTCTCCCTTCATTAAACTTAAGGGAAAATCATTTATAAAACATTAATTATGTACATAGCTATTTGAGTGGGCTTGTGTAAGATGCTTTAAAGGAGAATATAGATGAAATATGAGCAAAGACCTAACCAGGCCCCCCCAGGGAAGTAACATCTAAGCCAAAACATTGAGAGGTTCACCGTGTATGTTTGTTCAGGTTGGGCACTGCACAACTCCAGGAGCACCTTTTACATTGTAATTTATGTGAATGGTGCTCCTGGGACTCTTGTAGAACACAGGCTGTGAGTTCGACATGGTACAAAATGTTTAATAATATGTCGGAATTAGACCAAGAATGTTATGAAGATGTACCTGTGTGTGGGGATGGTGAGAGTGTGGAGAAAGAAGATAGACATCCCCAGTCTATCTTCTAGAGGGACCAGCTTATTACAAGACCCTGAGGTGGGAAGAAGCTTTACCTTCCTCATTACCTGGCATGTGGGAAATTACCCAAGCTTTCAGAAATCGAATTCTTTTGTTGGTAAAACCGAGGCTAAGGTGTAGAGGGCGCTTTGAAGTTACTGTGAGGCCTGGATGCTTTGTGAGGGAGCACAGTGCCCAGCGGAGAGTGTGTTCACTGTCTGTGTTTCCTTCTTTCTTTTATTTCCTAGAAGCAAGGTGAACTTGGAGTTACCAATGGGACATTTAATAAAAACAGCTTCTCCTTCACACTTTTATCATTAACACCCCAAGTCCCAGAATTACCAGCAATTGCTAAATAAAGTCTTCTTTTCAGGAAGCCAGTGCAAGAAAGGAAGTCCATGCTTGGCCAAAATTAACACGTTACTCTAGTTTGTGATGAACAAAAAGAGAACTGAAATGATAACACTGTAGCTCCCACCCTTCTCACCCACACTTCTCTGATCTTATCTCCTGCCCCATCTGACACTTTGCTCTTGCAGAAGGCAAGTGTGCTATTCTTTTGTTAATATTTTAATTCTATGTTATTGTGATATAATATCCTGCACATGAAGTTTACCATTGAAATTATTTTTAAGTACACAGTTCAGAATCATCATCAAGTACATTTGTAATTCTATGCAAATGTCCCCACTATCCATTAACAGAACCTTTTTATTTTCAAAAATGGAAACTCTGTACTCATTACACAGTATCTTCCCGTTCCATCCCCCGCCCCCAGCACCTGGTAACCTCTATTTTATTTTCTGCCTCTATAAATTTGCTGTTCTAGGTACCAGATGTAAGTGGAATTATAGGTTTATTTCATGTAGCATAATGTCCTCAAGATTCATCCAGGTTAGAGTACATGTCAGAATTTTCTTCCTTTGTAGCTGGGCACTGTGGCTCACTCCTATAATCCTAGCACTTTGGGAGGCTGAGACAGGAGGATTGCTCGAGGCTAAGAGTTTGAGACCAGCCCAGGCAAGAGTGAGCCCCAATCTCTACAAAAAAGAGAAAAATTAGCCAGGCCTGGTAGCATGCATCTGTAGTCCCAGCTACTCAGGAGACTGAGGCTGGAGGATCCTTTGAGCCTAGGAGTTTGAGGTTACAGTGAGCCATCATCTATGATGATGCCAAAGCACTATAGCCAGGGCAATAGAGTGAGACTGTCTCAAAAAAGAAAGAAAGAAAAAAAATTCATTTGTTTAGGTTAAACATTGTTCTTAACCCTTATGAAATGCAGCTATATTGCCAGAAGGAGTAAAATGTAAGTTCATTGAATATTTTTTTTTTTGAGACAGAGTCTCACGTTGTCACCCTCTATAGAGTTCTGTAGCATCATAACTCACAGCAACTTCAAACTCTTGGGCTTAAGTGATCCTCTTTCCAAAAGTCACCTCATTAACATAAACGCAGGTGAGGCAGAATCAGGCTTGTTATGAATAACAGAAGACACCCCCTTTTGCCCTATTGCTCTGAGATATTTCAGGAAGTGAGAGCACAAACCTAATATTCTAACAAAAGATGCTTCTGTGGCTCTTCTTAGGAAATTATAAGGGTTTCAGGAGCTCTGACCTGGAGTCAGGGATAAAGACCAACAAATAGCTACCTTATTATGTCACAGTATCACAGATGCTCTTTCACGTGTCCTGTTCCTCACTTCTTATGACTAGGAGTGAAGGAAAGGAAGGGAGCCCTATGCTTTTTGAGCAGTAGAAAAAGGCAACCGAGAAGCAGATGTTTCTCCTGCGATTCTCACAGCAGCCCTGCAACGCTAGCATTGATACTGATATCTCCAGCCTACACGAGTTGTAGATCTCAGGCAGCCTGTGCAAGACCCCAAAGCCAATTTGGGTACACACAGGATTTAGAGCTGAGTTTGTCTAACTTCAGAGCCTCTCTCTGACCACCGCTCCACTGTTATTGAAATTGCAAGGGGGTTTCAGCCTAGGTCCAGTTGCTTGTCCCGTAAAGATCCAATTATTGAGACAATGAGGATTGCCAAGAAAGAAAGGAATTTTTAATATGAAAGATGCCTTGTTGGAATGTCTGCCCAAAAGATTTAGGATGATCTGCCTCAAATTCCTTTTCCCCAGAGATCATGTGCTTTTAAGGGAGGGGCTGACATCCCTTGGGGCGGGGTACCTAACCAGGGGTGACAGTGCTTTGGGGGCAGGAAGTTTGCCCTGGGGGTCTTCAGAGTTTCAACTCTTTTGTCCTGGGGAAAACTTAGCCTTCAAATAACTAAAAAATTCCAGTAGTTAGTTAATGAACAAAATCATATTAAAACAAACAAACAAAACCAAAACCAAATTCCTTTGAGCGAAAGCACATATGGTGAGTATAAGACGGAGTCAGGCAGGCTGGGGCAGACATGACACAGCTGGTCTGGTGGGTTTAGGTCCTGCTTGAACTTCACCTGTTTCCCATTCTTGCTGCTTTGTAAGTTTAGCTCCCACCCTAAAGATGCCTGTCTTAGTAGGAGATTGATTTAGGAGGTTAACTTTTGAACTGGAATGCTGTAATAGGTCACTGAGTTATGCTGATGGTTATTTAAAATAAGGGTTAATGTGGTCTTTGAACGTTTATGTATAAAACTGTAATTTTGGAAATGGAAGAACAAAACAGTCTGGGAGAGGCTACTAACTGTTCTCCAGAATCCCTGCCTTCTGACAAGTCAAGTTTGGTGGTCCTATCCCTGTCTCTTCATACTGGCTGACAGCGACAGGAGGCTGGACTCTCTTCGTCCAGTAATGTAGGAGTTGCTGAAATGTGTTTATGGAGCTGGTGACACTGCCGAGATTTAAGGACTCAGGCTTTTCCTTGGGCCAACATTTCAGTAAGTGAATGCTTAGTGTATCCTGTCTCTCTATATGAACTCCCTCAATCTGGGCTTTCGCTTTCCTCAATCCTTTTTTTTTTTTTTTAAGAGACAAAGTCTCACTTTGTTGCCCTCAGTACAGTGCTGTGGCATCACAGCTCACAGCAACCTGTAGCTCTTGGGCTTAGTTGATTCTATTGTCTTAGCCTCCCCAAATAGCTGGGACCACAGGTGTCCACCACAATGCCTGATTATCTTTTGTTGCAGTTTGGCTGGGGCTGGGTTTGAACCTACCATCCTCTCTATATGGGGCCGGTGCCCCACTCACTGAGCCACAGGCGCCGCTCTCCTTAACCCTCTTTTCCCTCTTTCTCAAGAGGAACTAGACATAGACACAAACTATGAGGGAAAAACAAGGCTCAACCTGGGGGTATCAAACCTGGGGGGAGTTAGGGAGTTAACAGC
This sequence comes from Otolemur garnettii, assembly GCF_000181295.1. Taxonomy (NCBI): domain Eukaryota; kingdom Metazoa; phylum Chordata; class Mammalia; order Primates; family Galagidae; genus Otolemur; species Otolemur garnettii. The sequence continues at coordinate 3,888,133 of NW_003852423.1, read as the reverse complement.
AATGGGATCCCAGGACCCCTGACTTCTAACCCAATGCTCTCCCCTTTGAATGAGCAGAACCCAGCTCTGTAAAAATAGTCCTTATTTCTATGAGCTTGGAGAAAAGCATTCTGGAAGCTGAAGGCTTTCCTGAGCATATCAGATGTTGGTGGCACTGGTAAAAATAAGGGTAGTACCATCCAGTACTACCCTAGGTCCCTAAGGACTAGGGCGAGGGCTTTGCATATACATACCCTATATTATCTGTGATCCACATGCCTGAAGTGCATGACCGTTATTATATTCACTTTGCTAGAGAGGAAGCTGAGGTCGGAGAGGCCAAGTTACTTGGTTAGAGTCACACAGTAAGTGCTAGCACCACCCAGTTTGATTCTAGCCACATTCAGCACGGGAGGTGGGTGGTGTTTGGAAGAGATTATGCACTCTAACTGGGAAGGAAGAGCTTGAGAGTGGGGTGGAGAGAAGGCAGAGGTCTGGAGTCTTCGGGGCTGCTAGTGTTAGCAGCAAATCCTGCCTTTACTTCGCACTGAGCTGGGGCTCAGGGGAAGGCTTTCAGCTTCAAGCAGATTGACAAGGACAGGAAATTATATAGCAAGCTGGATCAAAACTAGGGCTCTTGAGTAAGCCACATCTGGGCTAGAAATCTATGCCTTTGTGCAAGATACTTGACCTCTTTGAATAGCAACATTCTCATCTGTCAAAGGGGAATAATAGTTACATCTTTTCCACAGGGTTTTGTAAAAATTCTATGAGGTAATATACATAAAAATATAAGAAAGTGCCATAGTAATGCAAATTTCTGATATAATGTAATGGCAATTTTCTCCCTAGCCCTGGAACTCAGGGCTGCCTGGCTACAATGTGGCTGGCTCGGATCATTTCATTTATTCAACCTGGCAATAAAAAACCTGAAATTCTAAGTGGTTGAATTTGGGGGTGGTGGTGGAAATTCACTCAAAAGCGTGCAAATCATTGCAAATGTTTATTAAATGTACAATAGTAATAATAAAAAGAAAAAGAAAAAAGAAAAGAAGAAGAAAGCAAATTAAATTAATCAGAAGTCTAGGTCTAAGTTCCTAAATATAGCGAGAAACCCTCACCTATTTCCCCAAGGCCAAGAGGATTTTAATTCAGGAGAGGCACTGAGGCCGGGCAATCGGTACTGGCATAAGGAGGCTGTTTAAATCCTCTTTGCCTAAGGTGGAGAATAACAGAGGAAATGCAGTCTGACCGTCAGGGAGGCAGCACAGGTGGAGAGAGTTAAAAAATAGATCTAAGAGAAATGAGATGAAGATTGATAAGTCTATCGGTGTTAAAGACCTTTTAAACCAGAGAGATGTTAACCGTTTTAAAACTACTCCATATATCACAGTACAACGCTCTCCCGACAATTTTTTTATTTATTTTTTATTAAATCATATCTGTGTACATTAACGCTATCATGGGGTACAGAGTGCTGTTGCTATATGCAATTTGAAATACTTTCCTCCAACTGGTTAACATAGCTTTCATGTCCTTTTCTTAGTTATTGTGTTAAGACATTTATATTCTACATTTAGGGATTCACATGTACCGTTATAGGATAAACCATAGATGTAATCTCACCAATCATCCTCCCTCCACCTATCCTCCCCCTCCCCTCTCTTCCCTCTCCCCTTTTCCCATATTCTTGGGCTAAAATTGGGTTATAGTTTTCCTATGAAAGCTATAAATTAGTTTCATGGTAGAGCTGAGTACATGGGATACTTTTTCTTCCTGACAATATTTTTGAGGCTCCTTGACAACTGCTCAACTAGAATTGATACTGGATTGCACATAATTTGCCTAATAAAATCTATCTAGATTGTCACATTTTAAAAAAGTTATTTCTAGCACCAACAACAGCTTAAAAGGAGAGTTTTCTTTTGTATGGCTAAATCACAGTAATTGGTTTTAAACTGAATGGCAAGGCACTGCTTATCAATTAAGCAATGGGAGTGATAAAAACACGGCACTTAGTTGCTTGTTTTCCAGCTTTTTCTTTCTTCCTGATACTCCGTATTTACTTCTATCAATCTAGTGATTAGAAAAACAAAGTTCTGGTGAATGATGAAAATGTTACACAAACAAGAGCTACGGAGTAAAGACGGGATTGTGCCAAGTAATGATGTTCTGTTCATTTCAATGTGTTTGTCAGCGAGTGCACATAGCAATTTTCATTATGAGCTTTAACTAGAAATAAATATGGACCCAAATTTAGGGAAAAGCCATTGCTTATTTCCTCTTCCCAGGAACCCCATTTGGCTGCATCTTCAATCTATGACTTCCACATTCTGTTGATACTGTCAGAGCCAGAAACCTACAGAGTAATTAGTTTAGGTTTTGTCTACAGAGCACCAACATAAGCAATTGGAAACTGAAAAATTCAGCCAAATAATTGAGCTTTGTGTGCGGAGGTTCCTACATGACTTTAAATAGCCAGTTAGCTCTGTTTTGTACTGTAAAAGGGAAAATGCATTTGGACTAATTGGTTCTTTCATCACCATGTGGACCACATTATCAGTAATTGGCCCAGGAGAGTTAAATATGTTGGAGTGTTTCTTTGTGGTGAAATGAGAAAGAAAGGAGGGAGAGAATTGCTAAGTAACAAGGGAAAGGATTAGCAGAAGGTTAGCCGAGGAAGACCAGAGTGAGGTAGACATGAAAGGATGAGGTGACAGACAGTCTATTTACGATCTACCATGTGTTACCCGCGCTGTCTGGGGTTCTGTACATTTTTATCTCCTCTCCACATTGCACCATTCTGTAGTGCAGAGGGTTTCAAACTTCAGTGTGTACCCCGGTACCCTGGGATGTTTGGGAAGACACAGTTCTCTGGGCCCACTCCCAGTGTTTCTGATTCTGTAGATCCAGGGTAGGGCTCAAGGATTTGCATTTCTGGTAGGTTTCCAGGAGCTGCTGTTCTCAGGACTGCACTTTGAGAAGCAGTGACATGCAGAAAGCATTTAGATAGAGAAACTGGTGGCTGAGAGGCCATCTCCAAAGTCATACAGAGTAGGGAGGGAGTGGAGCTGAGATGGAAACTCATTCCTCTCTGATTCCATATTCCACGCTTTTTCCCTAGGGACAAAGATTAATAGAGACCTGATAGCCAAAGCCAATGGGCATTTTGAACTCTGTTTTTATTCCTTTATGGCACAGACGCTGCTGACCCTGTTCCTGAAAGGATTACCTCTTTGGTTTTCTGTGAATGCCTTTTGTTTTCTTTTCACTTATTCTCCACCAGACCATTACATGCTGATGTTTCCCTGGGATCCATTCTTGACCTTGACCTCCTTGGAAGTCAGCAAAAAGAGTGCTTCCCATTGGAGAGGTGCCATTGCGCCTTGACCATTCTGTGAGATCACTCTTATTTTGGTAGGATGATACTATTTTAACATAAAAACAGACATGTTTTTTCTGGTATTGCCTGAGGAACCGTCCCTGTTGAGAGCTATATGTGAGATGCCCATTGACTCATGTGTGCTGGCACAGAGGAGTCAGGGAAAAATAATCAAATTCTTGGCTTGGAATTTCAAAATCCAGAGTTAAGGTGTGAAATAATGATTTAAAAATTGGTTTGAACATTTACAGTGTTTATTTCTTGGTCTTTGCTATGTGAAGACAACATAAGTTTGTTGATGGCAGGAAGGAGAGAGGAGTGGGAGGGAGCACACAACTTGGGGAGCAGCTGGGATCCACTAGGATCCCCTGGACTGGGTGGAGTCAGCACCCAGGGACCATCCATCTTCTGCTACGGTAGCCACAGTTCCAGGAAATGAAGGGAAGTGTCAGTGGCCCAGATGTTAGGGCAGTGCGGTGATGCCTTGAGGTAGTTGCTGAAATAATAAAAGAGAACAAGAGCAAGTAGACTTTATGCCGTGGCATCACAGCTCACAGCAACCTCCAACTCCTGGGCTCAAGTGAGTCTCCTGCCTCTGCCTCCCAAATAGCTGGGAACACAGGTGCCCACCACAACGCCCAGCTACTTTTTGGTTGCAGCCATCATTGTTGTTTGGTGGGCCTGGGCTGGATTCGAATCCACCACCTTAGGTGTATGTGACTGGCACCTTGGTCACTGGAGCCATAGGCACTGAGCCAGCAAGTAGACTTTTAGCAAGGAAGAAAACGTTTATTTATTTTTAATTATTATTATTATTATTTTTTTTGCAGTTTTTGGCCAGGGCTGGGTTTGAACTGGGGCTGGCTCCCTACTCCTTTGAGCCACAGATGCAAACTGGAAAAGTTTATTTTTAATGACCTGGACAGTAGGCAGGGCCTCCTAGTGACACAGGCCCTGAGCAACACAGTGTTGGATTTTATAAGCAACTTGTGAGGGGTGTCTGCTGCTTCTTGGAAATTCCCAGGGTCTTGATCAACTCTGCTTCCACAAACTGTTCCCATAAAAACTCTTTTTTTTTTTTTTTTGTTAAACTTGTTTGAATATGATATCCTTTATCCAGTAATTCCTTTACATTGTTGTATTACTGATCCAAGGTACACCAGATGGGAAACTCTGGGTTAGAAATATGAAACCCAAAGTCTGGAATCCTTGCTCGGTGCCTGTGGCTCAAGCGGCATCAGCCACATACACCAAAGGTGGCTGGTTTGAATCCAGCCTGGGGCCCGCCAAACAACAACAATGATGGCTGCAACCAAAAAAAAAAAAATAGCCAGGCATTGTGGAGGCCGCCTATGGTCCCAGCTACTTGGGAGGCGGAGGCAGGAGACTTGAGCCCAGGAGTTGGAGATTGCTGTGAGTGATGCCATAGCACTCTACCCGGGGGGATTGCTTGAGACTTCGTCTCAAAAAAAAAAAGACTGCATAATATTCCATGGTATACATATACCACAATTTATTAATCTATTCATGGGTCAATGGGCACTTGGGCTTCTTCCATGACTTGGTTATTATGAATTGAGCTGCAATGAACAATCTGGTGCAAATATCTTTGTCATAAAGTGATCTTTGGTGTTTTGAATATACACCTAGTAGAGGAATTGCAGGGCCAAATGGCAGGTCTACTTTGAGATCCCTGAATATTCTCCACACTTCTTTCCAAAAGGGATGTATTAACTTGGACTCCCACCAGCAGTGCAGAAGTATTCCCTTTTCTCCACATCCATGCCAACATCTGCAGTTTTGGGATTTTATTATGTGAGCCAGTCTTATGGGAGTTAGATGATATCTCAAAGTGGTTTTGATTTGCATTTCTCTGAAGGTTAAAGATGATGAGCATTTTTTCATGTGTCTGTAAGCCATGTGCCTATCTTCTTCAGAGAAACTTCTGTTCAAGTCTCTTGCCCACAAAGAAATGGGATTACTTGTTCTTTTCTTATTTATTTATTTTTTTTTATAGCAGAGAAGGAGTTTATTCTGCATAGAGATAAAAGGAAAGATGTGAGAAATTTCTCAAATCTGCCTCCCTGAGAACTGGGAAGACAGTTTGATCGGCATAGAGTTTAGGCAATCAGGGTCTGCTAATTGGTTGGTTTAAGGGTTGTTCTTTTCTTATTAATAAGTTTGTGTTCTCTGTGGATTCTGGCATAACCTGCAAATATCCTCTCCCTTTCTGAGGGCTGTCTACTTGCTTTACTTACTGTGTTCTTGGCGATGCAGAAGCTTTTTAGTTCGATCAGATCCTGGTACTGTTTTTTTGGTGTTGCTTCAATTGCCCCAGGGGTCCTCCTTATAAAATATTCTCCCAGGCCAATTTCTTCAAGTGTCCCTCCTGTACTCTCTCCAAGAATCTTTATAGTTTCATGTCTTAAGTTTAAATCTTTTATCCAGTGAGAGTCAATTTTTGTTAATGGTGAAAGGTGTGGGTCCAGTTTCAGTCTTCTACAAGTTGCCAGCCACTTCTCCCAGCACCATTTGTTAAATAGGGAGTCTTTTCCCCAATTTATATTTTTGATGCGCTTATCAAAGATTAAATGATGATAAGTGTCTGGGTTCATCTCTTGGTTCTCACTTCTGCAGTTTTTGGCCAGTGCTGGGTTTGAACCCACCACCGCTGGCATATGGTGCCAGCGCCCTACCATTTTGAGCCACAGGCACCGCCCTAGGTTCTCACTTCTGTTCCATACATCTACCTCTCTATTTTTGTGCCAATACCATGCTGTTTTGATCACTATAGATTTATAGTATAGTTTGAAGTCTGTTAGAGTGATTCCTCCTGATTTGTTTTAATTTCTGAGTAATGTCTTGGCTATTTGAGGTTTTTTTCTGGTTCCATATAAAAATAAGTACTATTGGCTCAGTGCCTGTGGCTCAAGCAGCTAAGGCGCCAGCCACATACACCTGAGCTGGCAGATTTGAATCCAGCCCTGGCCCACCAAACAACAATGACGGCTGCAACCAAAAAATAGCCAGCTTGTGGTGGGTGCCTATAGTCCCAGCTACTTGGGAGATGGAGGCAGGAGACTCCCTTGAGCCCAGGAGTTGGAGGTTGCTGTGAGCTGTGATGCCACAGCACTCTACCCAGGGGGACAGCTTGAGGCTATGTCTCAAAAAAAAAAAAAAAAAAGTACTATTTTTTCCAGATTTTTAAAAGTATGATAGTGTTGCTTTGATAGAGATTGCATTAAATTTGTAAATTGCTTTGGGTAATGTGGACATTTTTAACAATGTTGATTCTTCCCAGCCATGAGCATGGTATTTTTTCTATTTGTTAATATCTTCAGCTATTTCTTTTCTCAGAGTTTCATAATTCTTTTTATAGAGATCTTTCACATCCTTTGTTAGGTAAATTCCCAAATATTTCATCTTCTTTGGCACAACTGTAAAGGGAATAGAGTTCTTGACTATTTTTTCGGCTTGACTATTATTGGTATATATCAAAACTACTGATTTGTGAGTATTGATTTTGTATCCTGAGACGCTACTGTATATCTTGATCACTTCTAAGGGTTTTGAAGTTGAGTCCCTGTGGTTTTCCAGGTATAAAATCATATTATCTGCAAAGAGTGATAGTTTGATCTCCTTTGACTCTATTTGTATATGCTTGATCACCTTCTCTTGCTTGATTGCGCTGTCTAAGACTTCCATTACAATGTTAAAAAGCAGTGGAGACAAGGGGCAAACTTGCCTGGTTCCTGATCTGAGTGGAAATGTTTTTGGTTTTACTCCATTCAGTATGATATTGGCTGTGGGTCTGCTGTAGATGGCCTCTATCAGTTTGACAAAAGTCCCTTCTATACCTGTTTTCTTAAGTGTTCCGATCATGAAAGGATACTGGATATTGTCAAAAGCTTTTTGTGCATCTATTGAGAGAATCATATGGTCTTTGTTTTTTAGTTTGTTTTTGTGATGTATTATATTTATAGATTTACAATATTGAACCAATTTTGAGACACTGGGATCTCCTGTATTATATTTATAGATTAATATAGATTTATATATTTATATATTGAACCAACCTTGAGACACTTGGTCATGGTGTATAATTCATTTGATGTGTTGCTGGATTCTGTTTGCTAGGCTCTTATTGAATATTTTTGCATCTATATATCTTATTCAGTATTTTTGATCAGGAAGTTGATCTACTCTGACCATTAATGATATTGGTCTATAGTTTTCTTTTCTTGTTGGGTCTTTTCCTAGTTTAGGGATCAGGGGGATATTTGCTTCATAGAATGTGTTGGGAAGTATTCTTTCTTTTTTGATGTTTTGGAAAAGGTTAAGTAATATAGGTACTGTTTCCTCTTCCTCTTTAAAAGTTTGGTAGAATTCTGATGTGAAGCCATCTGGTCCCAGACTCTTCTTTTTTGGGAGATTTCGTGTAGTTGATTCTATTTCAGTACTTAATATAGGTCTGTTCAGTATTTCCAATTCTTTCTGATTAAGTCTTGGAAGTTGGAGTGCTTCCAAATATTGGTCAGTTTCTTTAAGATTTTCATATTTTTTCTTCTCTCTCTTTGTTTTTTTTTTTTTGCAGTTTTTGACTGGGGCTGGGTTTGAACCCACTACCTCCAGCATATGGGGCCTGTGCCCTACTCCTTTGAGCCACAGGTGCCACCCAGATTTTCATATTTCTGAGAATAAAGCTTTTTGTAGTATTCATTAAGGATTTTTTGAATTTCTGAGGTGTCTGTTGTTATTTACAGATAGATGATATTATGGACTTCAATTTTCTATTTTCAGTTAGGTTGGCCAAAGGTTTATCAATTTTGTTGAATTTTTTAAAAAAACAACTTTTTGATTCATTGGTCTTTTGAATAACTCTTTTGTTTTCTATTTCATTTAATTCTGCTTTAATTTCAGTTATTTCTTTTCTTCTGCTGGGTTTGGGGTTGGAATGTTCTTCCTTTTCCAGTTGCTTAAGATGTCCCATTAAGTTATTGACTTCCTCTCTTTCCATTCTCTTGAGGAAGGCTTGCAACACTATAAATTTCCCTCTTAGGACTGGCTTTCCAGTATCCCACAGGTTCTGATAATTCGTGTTTTCATTATTGTTTTGTTCCAAAAATCTGGCACTTTCCTTCTTAATCTCATCTAAGACCTGCTATCATTCAGCATAAGATTATTTAGTTTCCATGTCTTTGTATGACTATGCAGATACCTGTTATTGGTGAGTTCAACTTTAATTATGTGATGATCCGAGAAAATACAAGGAATAATTTCTATACTTTTACATTTGCTGAGGTTAGACTTGTGACCTAAGATGTGATCAATTTTGGAGGATATTCCATGGGCTGATGGAAGAATGTGTATTCAGTTTTGTTAGGATGAAATGTTCTGTAGATGTCTGTTAAATTCAATTGTGTGGTGAAGTTTAAGTCCAAAATTTCTTTGCTTAGTTTCTTATTGGAGGATCTATCGAACACTGTGTTAAAATCTCCAACTATTATGGTGCTGGAAGATATTAAATTGCTCATGTCTGTTAGGGTCTCCCTTATAAATTGAGGAGCATTCTGGTTGGGTGCATAAATGTTAATAATTGACATCTCATCATGTTCAGTGTTTTGCTTAACAAATATGAAGTGACCATTCTTGTCTTTCCTTATGCTTGCTGGTTTAAAGCCTAGTGTATCTGCAAATAAAATTGCCCCCTCCTGCTTTTTTTAATTTCCATTTGCGTAGATTACAGATGCCCATCCCTTCACCCTCAGTCTATATTTATCCTTTAAGGTAAGATGAGATTCTTGTATGCAGCAGATATCTGGCCTGAGTCTTTGTATCCTGTCAGCCAAACTATGCCTCTTAAGAGGATAGTTTAAGGCTCGGCGCCTATAGCTCAAGTGGCTAAGGCACCAGCCACATACACCCAAGGTGGTGGGTTCGAATCCAGCCTGGGCCCACCAAACAATAATGACAACTGCAACCAAAAGATAGCTGGGCATTGTGGCAGGTGCCTGTGGTCCCAGCTACTTGGGAGGCTGAGGCAGGACACTCGCTTGAGCCCAGGAGTTGGAGGTTGCTGTGAGCTGTAATGCCATAGCACTCTACCCAGGGGGACAGCTTGAAGCTCCTGTCTCAAAAAAAAAAAAAGAGGACAGTTTAAGCTGTTCACATTAATTGAGAGTATTGATAAGCCTGGTAGTATTTTGGGTGTCAAGTTTTTTTTAAGTCCAGTGGACATTTTGAAACTTTTCACCACTCCAGAAATTGGGTTTTGGTCAAGAATTTCAGAGTGAGTTTCCTTTGGTAGTAGAGCATTGTGCTGATCTGCAGGATGGGTCTGAGGATATCCTGAAGAGCTGGTTTGGTTATGGCAAATTTCTTCAACTTGTGTATGTAATTAACTTCTCCGTCATAAATGAAGCTCAGTCTAGCTGGATACATGATCCTGGGCTGAAAGTTGTTTTGTTTTAGGAGATTAAAGGTCAATGACCATCCTCTTCTGACTTGAAAAGTTTCAGCAGAGAGATCTACAGTCATTCTAATATTCTTCCCCTTGTAGGTTATGATTTTTTTTAATGTCTGACTGCTTGCAGGATTTTCTCCTTCATATTAACTTTGGCAAAGTTAGTTACAATGTGTCTAGAAGATGTTTTAGTTGGGTTGAGTCATGTTGGGGTTCTGAAACTGATATTTGAATTTCAGTATCTCTTGCCATGCTTGGGAAGTTCTCCTCAATTATCTCTTGGAGTACAGGATCTGTGCCTTTTGGACAATCCTCTTCCCCTTCAGGGATTCCCATGAGGTGAATGTTTGCTTTTTTGGAGTGGTCCCACAATTCTCTCAGGGAATGATCCATTTTTGCTCTCCACTTCTCTTCCTCTTTGAGCATTTGGCAGCATTCAAAAGCTTTGTCTTCAATGTCAGAGATCCTTTCTTCTGCCTGCTCAATTGTGTTACTGAGGGATTCTATTGTATTTCTCAGATCTCTGAGGGCTGCAAGTTCTTGCCTCAATGTGTCAAAATCTTTGGTGATTTTGTGTTTGAATTCATTGAATTCTTGAGACAACTTTTGAATTGCTCCTTGAATTTCTAATTCCATCTTTACCTCCATTCTGTTAATCTGATTTGCAATCCAAATTCTGAATTTGATATCTGACATCTCAGCCATTTGTTTATGCATTGGATCTTCTTGTTTGTCTCCTTTGTTCCTTGGGGGAGTTAATCTACTATGGTTATTCATGTTGTTAGAATTTTTCTGCTGATTCTGCCCCATGATTATTTTTCACCATTTGGCTAGAGAAGCTGGCAAGGTGAAATTGAATTGAGGGCTCCTGGAGTTGTAATTAAACAGCCCTTTACCAAAGAGCTGGGACCGGTGAGTGTGGCTTTTTGCTTAGAGCTTTACAAAAGTCTCATTCAGAACTACAGCCTGAAACTTTGGGCACCTGTTTGGTGTGGTGGGGCTAGATGGTGCTGACCATTATTCAGCTAATCTCTGTCCAATCCTAGTGAATCAGTGGCTTTGGGCTGAAATTTCAACTGTGGAGATATATAAGCAACTAAGACACCCTGTGCCCCCATAGGTGACAACTGGAAGGGGAGAATCTCACATTCCCATAACAACAGAACCAGGGTACAACCTTGGCGGGTCCCAGGGTGATCAGCCCAGGTCAAGAGTTCCAAATCAATTGTCCCAGTCAACACAAACACTGATCAGGTGGGAGAGTTCAAAAGATTTTCAGCATCTAGGCAGCAGGGGTACACTGGCAGCTCAATTTGGCCCCAGTGGGAGGGACCGTGGAGCTGCCACTGTCAGAGGTGGTGCCTCTGCTTTGGGGTACTGTTGTGTGCAGGTCACAGGAACCAGTGGGGAGCTGGAGAGCCTTGCTACTGGCTGCAAGGGTCACAGGAGCTGCTGACCCCTGGCTTTGTGCCACAGGGGCTGGGCAGGAATCTGGAGGGCAGAGTGCCTGGCATTGGGGGCCTCAGGGAGGCCTCATGGGCTGGGGGCTGCAGGTCTCAGGAGCCAGGCAGGGAGCCACCGGTGTCAGGAGCCAGGCAGGGAGCTGAAGGGTAGAGTTGCTGTCCCCAGGCCCCAGTTCACAGGAGCCAGGTGGGGAGCAGGAGGGCAGAGTCACTGGCTGTGGGCTACATGGGTTCCAGGAGCCAGGCAGGAGTTACTGGCCTAGGCCAAGGGTAGCAGGAGCCAGGCAGGGGGTCACTGGCCACAGGTTGTGGGTCTCAGGAGCTGGAAGGACGAGTTGTCAGCTGTGGGCCACAGGGGTCACAGGAGCCGGGCTTGAGTCCGTGGCCTTGGTCTGTGGGTCGTAGGGGCCAGGCAGGGTTTGCAGGCCACAGGCTGCAGGTCTCAGCAACCAGGTGGGAGTTGCTGGCTGTGGGCTGCATGGGTCACAGGAGCTGGGTGGGAGTCGCCGGCTGAGAGTTACCTCCGCAGCTGCTGGTTGCAGGAGCCTGGCGGGGAGTCAAGTCACCCACCATGGGCTGCTGAGCTGGGAGCCGGTGGGCCGTGGTTTCCAGTGGTTGGTAGTGTGGGTCCTGAGCTATGCTCTTTCCAACATGGGCAAGTCTCTCTCCCCTTGTGACTCTCCGCCTATATTAAATTTATAGTTTCAGCGCATCTGCCCCACAGCTCATGAGGTGTCCCGTCCTAGCTAAAATCTGCCAAACGTTCTGGATTTTGCAGGGGATAGTCTTTCAGACCTCCAGCTAAGAGGGCAGGGGTGGATTGGGAATTCAGGAAGGTAGGGAGAATATTAGATCATGTTTTGGCCCAGCCAAGAGACTGCCTGGGCTTGCAGCTGTATCTCTCCATGGAGGGAGTCCTGGCCTTCAGTGGTTCTCTCCCTTTTGGTGAAACAAAAGGTCCTCTGTTCTCTACTTGCCTCAAGCAGCTCTCCTGGGTGGGGGGTGGGGGGGTGGGGGGGAGGGGAAGGATTCCTGTCCTCTTTGGGATGGGTTTTGTACCTGAAATTTGTTTCCTTGGAGTCCCAGCTTGTCGCAGCAGGGGTGGTGGGAACGTATCGATCTTCCCTCTCAGCTCAGGTCCTGATCTTCCTCTTTATTGGGTTATTTCTGGCCGTTGTTTCTCCCTGTGGATGGGAGCTTCTGCCGAAAGCTGGCTTCAGTCAGCTATCTTGCCTCCCTTCTCCCCACAACAACTCTTACCTATCTGTTCACATCAGAAAGACTCTGGACATTAACCAGTCCTCCCAAACAACAGGCTCACCCAAACAACACCCCTGAAAGGTCTTATACCTGTAAGGCCTTGATTAGTCCCACTCACATAACATCTCAGGTCAGCCTGACCCAAGCCTATTCAAAACAGCCCAACTGCACCTGCTACCCTGCTATGTCTAATTAACTACCTAAGAAGACCACCTGGCATCCATTCACGTGACAAGCCTCAGGCGCGTCTTTTGGTGACCTCCGTGGAAGTCAGCAGAAAGAGTACCTCCCATTGGGGAAGTGCCATTGGGCCTTGACTATTCTGTGAGAGCATTCCTTTTAATGATCTACTACTCTTAAACATGGCCAAGGGGATGGTTTCGGGCACCCAGGGTGTGGATGGACAGGAAAACCCTTGCTTGTGCTGGGAGAGGAGGAGAGTGAGACTGAATGAAACTGGCTTATGCTCTTCAAAGTAAAAGCCTAAGCAGTAGCAAATCCTGTCACCAACCCATGACGTCACCCTCATATCCTCCCTGAGGAGTGATTGGTGGCTTTAGGGACTACAAACATGCTATATGTCTGGTCTTAATTTCTATCATGACCTACAAGTGTGTATTTCCCATTGGCCAGTGGCTAACTTGGATTTTCCCTCAATTTTCTCCCTCTCCTTTAGCATTTCTTTCTTTCTTTCTTTCTTTCTTTTTTTTTGTAGAGACAGGTTCTCACTCTATTGCCCTCGGTAGAGTGCCATGGTGTCACACGGCTCACAGCAACCTCCAGTTCCTGGGCTTAGGCAATTCTCTTGCCTCAGCCTCCCAAGTAGCTGGAACTACAGGTGCCTGCCACAATGCCTGGCTATTTTTTTGTAGTTCGGGCAGTTTTGAACCCACCACCCTCAGTATATGGGGCCAGTGCCCTACCCACTGAGCTATAGGTGCTGCCCACTCTCCCTTTCCTTTAATTTCCCTTCTAAATTCACCATTTTTCCTGTTATCCCTAACATTATGCACTCATTCTCAAGCCTCATTCTTGACTCCCTCATTTGCTTTGCCCCTTTCAACAAGCCTTGTGATCCTCTGAAATAAAGTCACGAGTCACTTAATGACGGGGACATGTGTGAGAAATGTGTTTGGTGAGTTCATTGTTGTGCAAACATCCTAGAGTGTACTCATACAAACCCTGGGCTTGTGGGACAGTCTATAGCTCCTAAGCTACAAAACTTTAGAGTGTTTACTGTACCTAATCCTGTAGGCAATTGTAACATGATGGGAAGTATCACGCATCTCAACGCAGAAAAATACAATGGCAAAAATACAGTGTTACAATCTTGTAAGACCACTTATATGGTCCACATATATAGACCATATATGAAGTCTGTAGTTGACCAACACATCTTAAAAGTTGCTTGACTGTATATCTGAAAGCTCTGTCTTTCTTTTTGCTGTTGCCTCGCAAAACAAAACATAGATGTTTTGCCTTGCAGACCAAAACATTCATGGTCAAATTAAGCATGATTGAATTGAAGGTAGTCTTCTAACTACCCTCCCACTGTAACCCGAGGGTCTTTCTAAAACATTTTATCCAGTCACTTTCTTGATTAAACCACTGAAAGCTGCCAACTAAAGCATGAAGTCCAAACTTCATAAACGTGACAGGCCCCACTTCCACATGCTCTAGAAATGCTAAAAAAAAGAAACCAGAATCCCCTGGATGGTTACATGGGAAATTTCCAAGCCTGTATATTGTCTTTGGGAATATGGAAGTTCCTTCTTCTATTAGTGTCAACTTCTCTGCCTTCTTTCCCATGCCTAGAAGAGTAAGTAGCTCTCTTCTCTGTAATTACATAACACTCAAGAAACTTTTCAATTATAAGCTTCGTGTATCACCCAGTAATCATTTATTTATATAATTGCCTTCTTCCTTGGATTCTGAGGTCCTTGAATTAGAGGCCAAATCTTATTCATCTTTGTATACATAGAGTACAGCACAGTATTCAGGACATTTAACAGATTCTGTCTGAATGGAAAAAACACCCCCCCATCCCTGATATTAAATAATTAGTAGGCATATCAGTCTATTTGATGTTAGCAGGTCAGTTCAGAGCTCCCTCAGATGTCTGACTGTAGAGAGGAAAATTAACTGAGAGCTCTCAGCTTTGAAATCCATTATCTTATTTGCATTAAGACTGCTCTTCCCTTGGGCTCCTCCCACCCAAAGACTGAACATGGACAGAATACCGATGCAGTCCCACTCCTGGGGCAGAAATCCTCTGCTGATGACGTTGGTTTGAGGACTGTCCATTGGCTTGCCCAAAGTTTCCTGCAACTGCTCTACAGTTTAAGAATTTTTTTGCCCCACAAAACCTTACTTCTTGTCCTTTTCCAAAGGAGTTAGATGTGCGTTGTGGTCTGATGGCTTTTCTGGGGTCCTGTGGCTCTCACTCCACTTTTCCTTTCTATGGTCTGAATGTTGGTATTCTCCCCAGATTCTTATGTTGAAGTCCTAATCCTTAATGTAATGATAATAAAAGGTGGGACATTTTAATATCATTACATTAAGGGTTAGGACTTCAACCTAAGTTGATTATGTTATAAAATTCCTTATTAGAGAGTTTACAAAGGAATCTACAAAGATGATCCTGCCAGGAAACTTGGCCATCGTTGGTTATAAATTTGTCACCTGAATTTTCCTTATTGGTAGACAACAGATTTTAAAAAATGGATAATTGTACAATATGCAAATGTAGCCGATAATATACTTAACTGAAAAATGAAAAATAATTAAAAAGTTGATTATGTCATGAGGGCTCAGCCATCGTGAATGAGATTAATGAAATTAATTTCTAGAAGGCACTGTCTATGGGGAACAGGTCCTCAGTAGACACTAAATCTCTTGATGCTTCCATTTTGGACTTCCCAGCATCTTTAACTGTGAGAAATAAATATTTCTACTGATGTGCTATCCAACTAGCCAACTTATGGCATTTTGTTATAGGAGCCTAAATGGTCTAAGACAGACATTTTCCCAAATACAGTCTTTGCATATTCAATTTTGTCTTGGCATTTGTTTAAGAACCCAAAGTAACAGACACCAAAATAAAGGATAACATACTTCCTATGGTTTGAATGTGTATCCCCTCCAAAATTCATGTTGAGACTTAATCTCCATTTTGGTGGTATTAAGAGGTAGAGCGTTTTGGGAAGTGATTGAGTCCTGAGGGCTCCACCCTTCTGAATGGTTTAGTGCCTTATAAAAGGACTGGAGGAAACTAGCTTAAGTCCTTTTGCTCTCTTGCTCTTCTGCCATGTGAGAACACAGTGGCTATGGCATTGTCTTGGAAGCAGAGATGGGGGCCCTCACCAGACAGCAAGTTGACTGATGTCTCGATCTTGGACATGCCAGACTCTAGAACTGTGAGAAATAAATTTTTGTTTTTCTTTTCCTTTTTTGAGTTTTTTTATTTTTTCAAATTAATATGAGGGTACAATTTTTATGTATTTCTGTTTTTCATAAATTATCCAGCCTGTGATATTTTGTCATAACAGCACAGATGGAGTAAGACAATATTTATTTTACTTAATTAAAAAAAAATTTTTTTTTTTTTGTCATTGTTTTTAGCAGGCTCAGCCAGGTTTGAACCCACCAGCCCCAGTGCATGTGGCTGGCACCCTAGCCACTGAGCTATGGGTACTGAGCCAATTTTATTTTATTTTTTTGAGACAGAGTCTCACTTTGTGGCCCTCAGTAGACTGCTGTGGTGTTACAGCTCACAGCAACCTAAAACTCTTGGGCTTAAGTGATTCTTTTGCGTCAGCTTTCTAAGTAGCTGGAATTTCAGGCACCTGCCACAATACTTGGTTAGTATTAGAGATGGACTCTCTTGCTCAGGCTGGAATATTTATTAAACTCGGATTCTAATTATAACTTTGTTTTATGTGAAAAAGAGGAAGAAAAATGTAAAGACTAAGGTTTGATCCAGATTGGAATGCTAACTATACCATTAACGGTTATGTGACTGTAGGCAAATTTCTTAACTTGTCCAAGTCTCAGTTTAGTCATTTGCACAAATGGAGATAATAAGGTACATATTAAAAGTACATGTGAGAATTTAAATGAGATAACCTATACAAAACCTTAGCTATGTTTCTGGAACATAGCAGGTGGTCGATAAATACTAGGTATCATAACGAAGTCATGAAAAGTTCTGTTATCAAGTCTATAATATGAGGCCTTTAAACAGAAGCAGCACTAGAAATCTGGTTTTTATTTCTTTGATCTATTACTAGTTCTTCCATTGTTAACCCTGGGATCTTAAGTTTATTAAAATGTTAAAGGGCCTCCATTTTCTACTTTTCTAGTTCACATATTAGCTTACGTATGATATATAAAGGCTGAAAGTCAATGATCCAAGTTCCCATCTCAAAAGTCACAAAAAGAACACAAAATTAAACTCCAAAGTGCAGGAACAATAAATAGTAGAAATTAATGAAGTAAAACAAACATATGTTAGCCATTCTAATGTGTGTAGAGTTCTACCACTGTGGTTTTAATTTGCAGTTCCCTGATAATGTTTATCATCTTCTCATGTATTTATTTGCCATCTGTGTATCTTCTTGGTGAAGTGTCTGTTTAATCGCTTGCCTATGTTGTCTTCTCTTTCATTCTGATATTGAAAACTTGTATCCTTTTTCTTGACCATTTGAACTAGAGGTTTATCAATGTCATTGGTCTTTTCAAAGCAGCAGCTTTGGATTATGTTACTTTATTTTATTGATTTCTTCCCATATCTTTATTTTTTCCTTCCTTCTACTTACTTTGGGTTTAATTTGTCCCCCTCCCTTTTGTTTTAGCTTTGTGAGGTGGGAAACTATTTTAGACCTTTTCTCTTTTCTAATATAAGCATTTAGTGCTATACATTTTCCTCTAAGCATTGCTTTAGCAGCATCCCACAAATGTTGAAATGTTGAAAAATATTTTCTAATTTTTTTTAAATTGAGGCAGAGTCTCACTATGTTGCCCTCAGTAGAGTGCTGTAATGTAACAGCTCACAGCAACCTCAAACTCTTGGGCTTAAGCCATTCTTTTGCCTCAGCCTCCCAAATAGGTGGGACTACAGGTGCCTGCCACAATGCCCAGCTATTTTTTGGTTGCCATTGTCATTGTTGTTTAGCTGGCCCAGGTGGGGTTAGAACCTTCCAGCCTGGATATATGTGGCTGGTGCCGTAACCACTGTGCTACAGGCACTGAGCCTATTTTGTAATTTCTATTATAATTTCTTCTTTAATTTGTGAGTTTTAAAAAAAGTCCAGATATTTGAGGTTCATCAATGTTTTATTATTATTGATTTATAATTTAATTACATTGTAATCAGGAAACACACTATAAAATTTCAATATTTTCAAATAAACTGGAATTTGTTTATTAGCTCTGCATGCATCTTGGTGAACAATCAGGGTACTTTTGAAAGGAAGAGAGTTTTTTACAGTTGTTAAATATGATGTTTTATAAATTCTAGGTTAAGGTGGTTGATAAGGTCATTCAAATCTTCTAGATTTTTCTTTCTTTTTTTTTTTAAATCTAGATCTATCAGTTACTGGGAACTGTATATTAAAGTCAACTATAGGCTTGGCACCTGTAGCTCAGCGGCTAGGTGCCAGCCAGGTACACCAGGGTTGGTGGGTTTGAACCTGGTCAGGATCTGCCAAACAAAAGTGGCAACTATAACCAAAAAATAGATAGGTGTTGTGGTGGGTATCTATAGTCCCAGCTACCTGGGAGGCTAGGGCAAGAGAATTGCTTAAGCCCAAGAGTTTGAAGTTGCTGTGAGCTGTGATGCCACAGCACTCTACCGAGGGCAATATAGTGAGATTCTGTCTCAAAAAAAAAGTCGACTATAATTGTGAATTTTTTATTAATTAATTAATTATTTATTTATTTATCTATCTATTTATTTATTTATTTTGAGACAGAGCCTCAAGCTATCCCCCTGGGTAAAGTGCCATGGCATCACAGCTCACAGCAACCTCCAACTCCTGGGCTCAAGCAAGTCTCCTGCCTCCCCCTCCCAAGTAGCTGGGACAACAGGCGCCCACCACGCCTGGCTATTTTTTGGTTGCAGCCATCATTGTTGTTTGGCAGGCCCAGAATGGATTTGAACCCACCACCTTAGGTGTATGTGAGTGGCGCCTTAACCACTTGAGCCACGGGCGCCAAGCCTATTTATTTATTTTTGAGACAGAGACTCAAACTGTCCCCCTGGGTGGAGTGCTCTGGCATCACAGCTCACAGCAACCTCCAACTCCTAGGCTCAAGTGAGTCTCCTGCCTCCGCCTCCCAAGTAGCTGAGACTACAGGTGCCCACCACA
>NW_003852423.1:3860256-3868700 GCF_000181295.1 Otolemur garnettii | reverse complement strand
ATCACAGGTCACAGCAACCTCCAACTCCCAGGCTTAGGTGATTCTCTTGCCTCAGCCTCCCAAGTAGCTGGGACCACAGGCACCTGCCACAATGCAGAGCTATTTTTTTTGTTGCAGTTTGGGCAGGGGTGGGTCTGAACCCGCCATCCTTGGTATATGGGGTTGGTGCCCTACCCACTGAGTCACAGGCACCGCCCCAGGGATACTTTCTTTTTCTTTTTTTTAATAATTATTTTTTATTAAATCATAACTTTGTACATTGATGCATTTATGAGGTTCAGGGTACTACTTCGATATACAATGTGAAATGTTTACATTGAACCAAGTAACATCCATCACAATTACTTTATACTTATTCTTTATATGGTATATCTTTTCAATCCTTTTACTTTTAACTTATTTGTTTCTTAGCGTTTAGGGTGTGTCCCTTTGTGGTTTTAAAAAGTGATATAAATGATAATATTCTGATATATGTATACAGTGTATAATAATCAAATAGGATAATTAGGATATTTAACCCTTCAAACATTTGTCTGTGTATGTGTGTTGGGAACATTACAATTCTTCTCTAGCTACCTTGAAATATAAAATAAATTATTGTTAACTGTAATTTCCCTATCATGGTCTATCTCTTGTAGACAGTATATAATTGTTTTCTTTTTTCTTCTTTTTTGAGACAGAGTCTTACTTTGTGGCCTATGGCAGAGTGCAGCAACCTCAAACTCTTGGACTCAAGAGATTTTCTTGTGTCAGCCTCCCTAGTATCTGGGATGACAGGTACCTGCCACAAGGCCTGGTTATTTTTAGGGATAGGGTATCGCTCTTGCTGAGGTTGGTCTTCCTCCTGAATTCCTCAGTTCAAGCAACCCACCCTACTCCCACAGGATTACAGATGTGAGCCACTGCACCCAGCCTTGTTTTCTCAGCCTTGTTTTTTTTTTTCTTTCTTAATATAGTCTATTTTTTTTTTTTTTTTTTTTTGCGACAGAGCCTCAAGCTCTCACCCTGGGTAGAGTGCTGTGGCATCACAGCTCACAGCAACCTCCAACTCCTGGGCTCAAGTGATTCTCCTGCCTCTGCCTCCCAAGTAACTGGGACTACAGGTGCCTGCCACAATGCCTGGCTATTTTTTTGGTTGCAGCCATCAGTGTTGTTTGGCAGGCCTGGGCTGGATTTGAACCTCCCAGCTCAGGTGTATGTGTCTGGTGCCTTTGCCACTTGAGTCACAGGTGCTGAGCCTTTAATCTAGTCTATTAATTTCTACCTTCTGATGAGACAATTTGGCTCACTCATGGTTGTAGTTAGGATCATTAATCTGTCATTATTGTCCTAACTGGATAGGTTGTTTCACTTTGTTTTCAAATTTTCTCCTTATTCTTGCCTTTCAGCAGTTTGTCTATGATTATTGTAGAGGTGTTTTGTGTTTATTTTGCTTGGGATTGGTTTGGCTTCTTTGGCCTATTAGTATTTTCTATTAAATACTCTTTAAATATTTTCTTTCTCCTCTCTTCATGGAATTCCATTTAATCATATATTGCATCATTTGCTATTGTTGCATAGATCTCAAGGTTCTATTCATTCTTTTCTTTAATCTTTTTTCTGTCTTCTTCAAACTAGGTAATGCCTTCTTCTTTCACTTCTTTTTTATTTATTTATTTATTTTTTTGTAGGTTTTGGCCAGGGCTGGGTTTGAACCCTCCACCTCTGGCATATGGGGCCGGTGCCTTACTCCTTTAGAAGTCCTCATCTGCTAAATTCAACAACCAGGCCCCCTTGAAATCACTTTTCATTGATTTTTTTTTTTTTTTTGGTTTGTTCTATGAAATGTTGTAACTCTTAATTCTTTCGTGTTCTTCTGAAAATTATTGATTTTTTTGTTCTAATAAGCAGTAAATTTGCCTGCACATAAACTTCCTCATGAATAGAGTGAGTGATCACTGTACGCTGTTGTTTTGATTTCCCACCACTTTTTTTTCTTTCAGTGTGGCTTCTTGTAGGACTTCCTGGAGTCTGCATAATTTGGTAGTCAGCCAAAGATTGTGTGGCTATGGCCTTCCTTTTGCTTGATTTTAAGAGAGGAATTTCATGCTTCTCTGCTAGTCCTATGCTTTGTACTCTGACACTTCAGGTCTGGATGCTAGACTTCAAATATTTAAGACCTTTCTGTTGCATGAGCTATGCTCTCAGTTAAAAACAAAACAAAAACAAACAGCAAACTCACAGATTGAGCCCTGTGTGGATCTATTTTGCAAGGGCTAATTTCCTTTTGGTGTCTGCTTTTCCCTACCCCCAGGCCATCTGGGGGCACTCTCACACATGCACAAGTAAACTGTCAGCCAAGGATTTTGGCAGAGCTTATATAGTTGTCTAGTCTCTCAGTGTCTGTGGGAGATGGATTTCACAGCCTCTCTTGGACTAAAATTTTGAATTACTTATAATATCTAATACAATGTAAATATTATGTAATTAGTATGTAATTAGTTACTATGTAATTAGAGAATAGCCTGTACATGTTCAGTACAGATGCAATTTGGGGAGGAATATTTTTGGCTTGCTGTTGGTTGAATTGTTGAGTACATGGATGTACAATCCAAAGATACAGAGGACTGACTGTACTTAGAATTTGAGTCTTCAGTCTTTTGTAGTTGTCTTAATGCTTTCCCAACCCTGAAATGTGATCTCTGACACCCTGAGCTTGTAAAACTGTAATTTCCACTACAACTGTTTTCCATGACCCAAGCTTTGGAGGTTGGCAGGTCCCCCCAGGCTAGAAAGACATAAACTGAGAATTATTATCATTTCCAATTGCAGATTTTCAAGCCTAAATTATCCAATGGTTTCTCTCTGCTTTTAGCTGGTTTCTAACATCTTAAGTTAAAAAAAAAAAAAATTAATGGTGATTCCAATAACGGTGTGATTTCCACAGTCACCATTATTGGAAGTTTAGCATGTGGTTAATTTTTAAAAAATATATCTACCAAAGTGCTTTAAATTATTCCATGATGGAAAAACATGCTTTTCTTAACAAAAAAACCAAATTCTGGCATTTCATAAGAGAATTCATAGGATGAAGCATTTCTTAAGTTATTGAGATATCTTAGAATTAAAACTGACCTTCATGGGTGCACTGGAATCAGACATTATAGATCATATAAAAGTATTGATTTGAATACAATAAATTCAATAAAGAATCTATCAGGAAAATCATTATGTTCTATGTTCTACAGTATTCCCATTAAAGATGATTAGTTTTTAGATCATTAGATTGTAGAATAAAATGATGTATTTCTTCATTTCCCTTTTAAATTCTTTTTGATCATTGCCACAAAAAGTATAAGGTATACTGTTCTTTTTAATCTCTTGATTTCTTGAGATTGTATTTTCTATTTGTGGAGAAATTGACTGAGTCTCAGCAAACAGCTTGGAATGGACAGATAGGAGTACTCATTTATGGCTGAATGCTCAGGCCAGGAAGGCAGGTTATAACAACCGAGAGTAAGTGCTTCTATAATGGGAAAATTTTTCTGTCTCATTCAAGTATTATTTCCTAGCATACCAATCTATGACCATGTTAAATCACAAAATTCCAACATTGATATTGCTTTGGAGTTTTTAATTTGCAGATTATAAAGCTAGTATTGTGTAGAAATATTTCATTTTCAACTTACTGCTCTAAGCATCTGGATATCATGTATTTGAAGTACCTTTGAAACTACTGGAAAAATACTAACTCTATGCCCCATTCCCTGCTGAGATAATAAAGTCACTTTTAGAAGTTACTGTTACTGAATGTAGCATAAGATGTAACCATAGCCAGCTTAGTCAGATAAATGTTAATAATTACCAGTTATTGTTCATCATAGTATATATCTCCTGAATTGTTTCTTCTTCTTCTTCTTCTTCTTTTTTTTGAGACAGAGTCTCACTATGTTGCCCTTGGTAGAGTGCTGTGGTGTCACAGCTTACAGCAGCCTCAAACTCTTGGGCTTAAGTGATTCTCTTGCCTCAGCCTCCCAAGTAGTTGGGACTACAGGCACCTGCCACAATACCTGGTGATTTTTTGTAGTTGTCATTGTTGTTTGGCAGGCCTGGGCTGGATTCGAACCCGTCAGCTCTGGTGTATGTGGCTGGCACCCTAGCCGCTGAACTATAGGCGCCATGCCTGTAAAACAAATTTGAAGTCATGATCCTCCATACCAAAGACTATGTTTCAATCCCTTACTCCTAGTTTAAGTGAGTGTTACTATAAAGACATGAGATACTAACTGCCACAATAGCCTTGTGATTTAGCATCTCAGGTCCTCATGACACTTTGATTCAGAACAATCTGTGAGGGGTAAAAGCAGCAAAGGGCAAAACACCCATTTAGCTGGCACGACCTATGGCAGAGGCAGCTGGCACCTGCAGTGGCTCAGAATTCTTATTCCGAGGCCTCCTGAGTGTGGCAGGTGCAGCAGTCTGTTAGGTGAGCTTCATCTGGGAGGTGCCCTGGGTGTCACTCCTGGTACATGTGGGCCTATAGTCTTTGTAAAGCTCCTCCAGTGATTTTACAGGGCACCTATGTTCCATAATAAATTTCTTGATTTAAACTAAAAGGAAAAGGATTCTGCTGTGTACATTTGAGAACCCAGATCTTTACATTTGTCATTTTTAGCACATCAGACGGATCTAATCTGTTGTTTATATCCTTGACAAATATTATTGGGAATCTATCACCAAGCTTGTCAAGGCAATAGGCTTAACACACATTTCAGTTTAGAGAAGTTTAGTGAAGTGGCAGTGTTTCTCTCTTTCATAGTAAAGTCTGTAGTTTTTGATAGTATTTTTGTACTTTATCTGAAATAGATTATTAGAGCTGTGGTTCAGAGAACGAATGGTTAAAGATGTCGAGAATAACAGAAATTACTATATACAAATTGGATACAGATTAATGAAATAACACATTAAAGGCAAGGAAGGACGTTTATAAGAAGGAAAATACACAACAAGCAAACATATTTTCCAGGTCTAAACATTGTTGACATGATTAAAAAGAAATCTTTTCTTCTTACAAAACACATTCTCTTTCAAATAGTGCTATTTATGTTGTTTATTATAAACTGAACTCCATGGCACTACCCATACGGGAATCACACATAGCTGGGATTGTTGGGGGGCCTGATACAGCCACACATAAACCCTCTCCCCTCTTCTTCCTCTCCTTCCAAGACAAAGGCACAAAGGATCTGGTTAGCCTCACCCCCATAAGTTCACACTGAAGGACCCTAACCTGAGTGAGCTATGAGATTTGCCCACCCTCTACAGCCAAATATAAATATACTCTCTAACTGCCCCTGGGTGCAGAGCCATCTTTGCACTGCTCAGGTGGGCCACCCTTCCCTTTCAATAAACTCGGCCTGAGCATCTCTGCGGCCTTGTCTCTGGGCACCACCACTTACACCTCTCAGGGCTGTACAGTAAGAGGTCAATGTTGAGATAATAGTCTGAAGATACTAAATCCCAACTATAGGGGCATCAGTAGCTGATTATAAGACTAAGCTGTCTAAATTTCTAATTTCTGAATGAATTTGAAAAGCAAAATATCCATGGAAAAACCAGGTATTGGATCGACATATTGGTCTTCATAAATTGGTTATTTTTAAAGTTGGTAGTGATTGAATGTAAATATTAGCATTAAAAACAAAAAGGCACAGATAAATAAAATGTTTGCTATACAGGATAAATCAAAGCATAGCAGATTTTGATTTTTCTTTAAAAGCGATGCATGATGAATAATGACAACTTCGCAAAGTATAGAGACAGCTGAAATTAACTCAGTGATGTTTAATTTCAGTTTTCTACATATAGTTTTTATTCCTCATTTGTTTATTCTATGAGCTCTTTCACTTATTTTATAAGCATATTGTTCTTTATTTTTACACAGTTCATATAACTGAATGAGAGTATAGTATTTCTAGTTAGCATTTAAGTTATTCTCCTATTTACTATTACCAAAACTTTGGGTTGTTCTCAGTTTTAGGTTGACATAAATAACTTCAGGACAAACATCTTTGTGCATGCATTTTCATATGTGCATGCATTTTTCATATTGACAATTCTTTTCTTAGGAGAGATCCCCAGAATACTGGAATAAATAGTGGAATCTCTTGAGAAAACTTAGCTAAAAGCTTTCTAAAATGAATATTCCAAATTACACTCCATTTGAGGTGAATTAACGAAACTACTGGGGGTGAAAAATGATGATGGTTGGACAAGGATATCTCACTGGTTTCCTTTAAATTTTGTAATTACTAGTGAAATTGAAGATTTTCCCACATATTTGTTAACCAGTTAGCTTCTTTCACAAATTTTGATGCTGATGTGTTTATGCTTTGGGGTCTTGAGGTCATTTAATTTTTTTTTGGTAGATGAAAAAAAATTGGCAATGTAGTATAGTAGAAAGTGTGAACATTTTTTTAAGAGTATGAAATTTGAGGGCTGGGGGCCGTGGCTTATGCCTATATCCTAGTATTCTGGGAGGCCAAGGTGGGTGGATTGCCCGTGCTCAGGATTTTTGAGACCAGCCTCAGCAAGAATGAGACCCAGTCTCTAAACATAGCAGGATGTTGTGGCAGACTCCTGTAGTCCCAGCTACTTGGGAGGCTGAGGCAAGAGAAATCGCTTGAGTGCAAGAGTTAGAGGTTGTTGTCAACTATGATGCCACGGAATCTACCAGGGCAAAAAAAAAAAAAGTATGACATTTGAAACACAAAGTGCTAACTGGCTGGGCGGCTGTGGCTCAAGTGGCTAAGGCGCCAGCCACAAACATTTAAGGTGGCAGGTTTGGATCCAGCCTGGGCCTGCCAAACAACAATGATGGCTGCAACCAAAAAAAATAGCTTGGCGTTGTGGCGGGCACCTGTGGTCCCAGCAACTTGGGAGGCGGAGGCAGGAGACTCACTTGAGCCCAGGAGTTGGAGGTTGCTGTGAGCTGTGATGCCACAGAAGGACAGCTTGAGGCTCTGTCTTAAAAAAAAAAAAAAGTGCTAACTGTATCTTGTAGTCCTGTGTTTGTACGTGGTAGGCAGCATAAATGGCCACAAATTCTTTTTGTCTCTTTGCCATGTACTTTGGCTATGTATCTCCCTCCAATGATGGTTGAGCCTTTGTTTGTTTGTTTGTTTCAAAACACTATGGGGGTACAAATATTTTTGGTCACATGTACTTATTTTGTTATGCTTGAACCTGATAGTGTTCATTGTGCCCATCAGGTAGGTTTTTGCCCATCCCCTCCTCCTTTCCTTCTGCTTGACTTCCAGGGAGTTGTACTCCCCTGGGTGCATGTGTGTGCTCATTGGTTACTTACAATTTAATGCCAAGTACATGTGGTGTTTGTTTTTTCATTCTTTAGATACTTCACTTAGGCGAATAGTCTCCAGTTCCATCTAAATTGCTGCAAAAGGCCTCATCCTTCTTCAAAGCTTCATAGTATTCTATAGTACATATGCCACATTTTGTGAATCACTTGTGAACTTCTGGGCACTTGGATAGATGGATAGATTCCACAGCTTTGCAATTGTGAAGTGTGCTACAATAAACATTTGAGTATAGGTGTCTTTTTGATAAAATTACTTCTTTTCCTTTGGGTATATACTCGGTAATGCTATTGCTGGATCAAATGGTAGGTGGTCTACTTTTAGTTCTTTGAAGAATCTCCAAACTGTTTTCCACAGAGATGGTACTAATTTGCATTTCCACCGGCAACGTATACATGTTCCTTTCTCTCTGCATTCTTGCCAACATCTATTGTTTTTAGACTTTTAAATAAAAGCCATTCTAACGGGTAAAGTAATATCTCATTGCAGTTTTCATTTACATTTCCCTGATGATTACTGACATGGAGCATTTTAAAAATATGTTTATTGGCCATTTGTCTATCTTCTTCTTTTGAAAAGCTTTTGTTCATGTCTTTTGCCTACTTTTTTTTTGTTGTGGTTGTTGCAGTTTGTCTGGGGTCGGGTTAGAATCCACCACCCTCGGTATATGGGGCCAGTGCCCTACTCACTGAGCCACAGGCGCCGCCCTTTTGCCTACTTTTTAATGGGGTTGTTTTTTCTCTTGCTGATTTGTGTTCTTTGTAGATTCTGATTATTAGCCCCATTTGGATATGTAGCCTGCAAATATTTTCTCCCATCCTGTAGGTTGTCTATTTGCTCTGTTGATTATTTCCTTAGCTGTGAAGAAGCTTTTATTTGAGACACAGCCTCACTCTGTGGCCCTAGGTAGGGTGCCATGGTGTCGAGCTCATAACAACCTCAAATACCTGGGTTTTGCATAACCCTCTTGCCTCAGCCTCCCTAGTAGCTGGGACTACAGACACCTAGCAAAACACCCAGCTAGTTTTTCTATTTTTAGTAGAGATCGGGTCTTGCTCTTTCTCAGGCTGATCTTTTTTTTTTTTTTTT
>NW_003852423.1:3847721-3859231 GCF_000181295.1 Otolemur garnettii | reverse complement strand
AACCCGCCGCCTTAGGTGTACATGGCTGGCACCTTAGCCAGTTGAGCTATAGGCGCCGAGCCGGGAGCATATTTTTTAATACTCAAATTTGTGTTAAAATTTTTTTATTCACACTTGGTCATGTGACATGCTTTGTTCAATAGATCATTAGCAAACATGATGCAAAATGGAGATTTGTACCTCTCTTTTTCAAAATAGAGGTTTGAAAATGTCATGCTTTGGGACTTTTTCTCTTGCTGCACTTGAAACAGGAATAAACCTGAGCTGTTCTCTTGCAGGGTCAAAGATGTGCAGGAGAACCAAGATCCCCAAGGAACAACCAGCCAGCTCCCAGCCAGCACCTGCAAACTATAGGTCATGCGAGGCAGACCCATATTAGCCAGTTGCCAGTGGACCGTCTATCTGAACACAAATGATTGTTGGAGCTCAGTCGTTATCAGGTGAACTGGATTAGATAAAGAACCATCATCTGGGTGTTCTGGACTTCCAGGCATTTAGCACCGCAAGTTCTCTATCTCAGGCCAAGAACCTCCCAGTCCCAAGCAGACTGAGATAGTTGGTCACCTTAAACCCAGATCATCCACAGAATGTGAAGTTAACCAAATAGTTGTTCTTTTATCCTGCAAAATTTTGAACTGTTTTCTTGCACAGAAAAACTGATTCATAATACTCCTCTTGGTCTACTTTTCTGTCCATGAGAAAATGGAGAGGACGAATATTTAGAATTATCAGCAAAGATGATTCTGAGAATTCCTCCAGAATATTTTTACATTGTGAAGTATTCATGTTTGATAATTTGTATCATCAAATCTAAAGTATTTCTCTCTTTTAATAATATAATCTCCTATTTTGGTCTCAAGTCTTTCTACTCTTAGCCTATTTCTCCTAAATCCACTATTGTTTCCGTCCAGTCTTTTTTTGGATGCTGGCCATTCATAAAGAGGTAGATTATCAAGTTTAGAGGATGCTCTAATAATGTCTTTTCTCCTAGACCCCCACTAGGACAGAGATTTGAAAATTTTAAACACAGAGTGGTAAATCACAACTGCATTAAATTTATGAAATTTATCTCAGTTTTTGCATATCATTTGCTAACTTCGGATGCTCATCAGTATTTAAACACATCAATATTTGTTGAGCGTCCACTATGTGCCAGGTAGAATCAAGGCACCGTAAGGCAATTAGATGTCATCAGAAAGAGTCCTCTCCTCAGGAGTTTCACCAATAGTTAAGTCAAAGCACTATGAAGAAGAGGAAATTGATGGACAGGTGCACAAAACGGGGAGAATTTACAGGTGGTCAGGGAAGTCTTCTCTGAGGAAATGATACTTAAAATGTTATCTGAAGCATCACTAAAGGGAGGGTTAATGAAATGGAGCATGTGGCATGTTCTACAAAAGTGCCCATGACGGTATTTCTGATCTTCACCCTCTTCCAAAACGTTGCCATCCTTGCCACTCCCTTCCCTTGGCCTTTGTGACTGCCTCAGCTAGCAGAGTTTTCCAGGCTGGTTTATAAAAGGTGATGTGGATTCGCCTGGCTTTCTCTCTCACGTTGTGTGACTTTGGAGCCATAAAGTAATATAAAAATTTTAATATCCTGAAGCGACCATGAGGTGATACTACATAGAAAAAGAGAGAGAGGCTCGGCGCCTATAGCTCAACGGGCTAAGGCACCAGCCACGTACACCTAAGGTGGCGGGTTCGAATCCCCAGCCCGGACCCACCAAACAACAATGACGGCTGCAACCAAAAAAAAATATAGCTGGGCGTTGTGGCGGGCACCTGTGGTCCCAGCTACTTGGGAGGCGGAGGCAGGAGACTCGCTTGAGCCCAGGAGTTGGAGGTTGCTGTGAGCTGTGATGTCACAGCACTCTACCCAGGGGGACAGCTTGAGGCTCTGTCTCAAAAAAAAAAAAAAAAAAAAAGAAAAAGAGAGAGAGAGAGAGACCCAAGGAACAGTGGTTTTAGCCCCTAGAATTTTCATGCTTCCTATACCACACGCCAAGCACACAAGTGAGCAACTTTGTAGAGCTAAAATAACAAATAACTTTTTTTTTTTGTAGAGACAGAGTCTAACTTTATCGCCCTAGGTAGAGTGCCCTGGTGCCACAGCTGACAGCAACCTCCAACTCTTGGGCTTAGGTGATTTTCTTGTCTCAGCCTCCCAAGTAGCTGGGACTACAGGCACCCACCATGATGTCTGGCAATATTTTTTTTGGTTGTTGTTGTTGCAGTTTGGCTGGGGCTGGGTTTGAACCCACTGCCCTCAGTATATGGGGCCGGCGCTCTACCCACTGAGCCACAGGTGCTGCCCATAACAAATAACTTTTAAATGTATCTAAGAGGTACCACAAATATTTGAGTTAATGAACTCTGTCCCCATGTTCAGAAGTTACAGTAACTGTTTTATACTATCAGTACAGCTATGAAAGTCTTACTGGTTCAAGTATTCATGGCCTAAAAGAAATCATGGTTGAACTTAGTTAATTAGCAGATCTAAAAGAAAAAAGAACATTGTAATTTTATTTGTAAAATGTTTGTTCTGGAAGGTTCACTGTGTGAAAAATTTGGGGTCTGTGGTATAAAAACAAATGGGCAAGGGTGCACAGGAAGAAGGGAACATTCAGGTAGTCATTCTGAAACAGAAATGTTTCCTGCCTTTTATCTCTGAAAATAAAGCGTTGCCCCTTGTTGGCAATACATGATCTGAGTGGCTTTGCTTTTGGTGGTCATGGTCATCATGAGCCTTTGCAGCTCATTCTGTGGTTGAGGTTGCCAGCTGGCTGGTTGAAGGCAAGTGCTTACTGCCAGAACACAGAGATAACAATCTGCCATGGCTACAGCCGTGGCTTCCTTATTGATCAGAATAATCAGACTTTGAAAGTGGTGCTTCCTTAGTTTACACTGGCAGTATCCTACCAGTTAGGATAAGACTCTCGGATGCATCATATTTAAGGAACAAGTACCTATTGCTAAATAGTGGGAAGGGCTTGAGGGAGAGAGAATCTTACAATAAGATCTTTGGCCTTAAGAAATTACCAATCTTGAGGTTGTTAGCTGAAAACCACACTATAGGGTGGAGTGACCCAACACAGGTGGTCCCAAAGTCCAGCCTTACCAGGCATATGAGATAGTGGTACTCCTCAGGGGCCATCCCCCCTCTCTGGGGCATTGGGGTGAGCCGATCTACTCACCCGCAGGGACCTACCAAACTCTTCCTGGCCTCAGGGGCCATCCCTCTCTTCCCAGTAGTTGGCAGCATCCCTGCTGCCCCTCTAGATACTTTCTTTCCTACCCCAACTCTTCCTGACAGGCCCTTTACAGTCTGTAGTTAACACATTTAGAGCAAACACAATGTAGGCCGTTCTTTCCTGAGGCAGGGAAGGAAGAAGTTAGAACCAGTAAGATATTTCTTGTTAACTCACCTTGCTCCAGAACAAAGCAGCTATATAAGTGATGTTTTAAGAGAATGTTAAAAAAAAAAAGTGTTTTATTCTCACTGGAGTCACCTGTGAAAAGCACAAGTAAAGACCTCAAAATGGGAATTTTATGCTATGTTAAAAAACAGTGAGACATGCAACTCACTCCCCAAGGGGGGAGATAACATCACCATTTATTTTGTTGCTACATCTCGAAGACTCTGAATTTTATTCTAAATTGATTGGAATTTATTTTGTGAGAATAAAATTAAATTACAGTGAGCTCACTTGGGCAGTGAATGAAATAAAAGCACTGGGAATAATAATATCTATTCTGTTTGATAGCCTTCTGTAATGAACACTTTCTATGCCCTGAGTAATCAAATCCTTTCCAGTGCCATTTAAAGCAAATATTAGTAGGCCCATTTTACAGATGAGGAGTATAAGACTGAGGTTATAAAGCACGAGCAAGTTTGCTCAATAAGGTCACTGCCCTCAGTCGCTCTGCCCTCTGTTGCTCTACTGGCTTTCTTACTGTGCCCTTGCCTCTTCAGCATGGTCAGTGGGAATCATCTGAAGTTTTCGAACTGTGATTTATTTTGCTTTATTTTATTTTTAGAGATGGGGAGTCTCATTTTGTTGCCCAGGTTGGACTCAAACTCCTGGGCTTAATCGATCCTCCCACCTCAGCCTCCAGAGTAGCTGGGACTGCAGATGCCTCACCCCCCCACCCCCGATGCCCAGCTTGAACTGCAGTTTTAAAGGCAACCTTGGTAGTGGTGCTAAGGCAAGATTACAAAAGGGGAAGATGGAGGCAAAGAGACATGCCGCCGGGATATAGGTAAAAGATATGGAGTCTCTGCAGAAAGGCAGTGCAGACGGCGTTACCGCTGGGAGGAGACAGATACAACTTACTGTGGAGGCAGGATTGATGAGTACTTAGGAAATGATTAGCTATGTGGGGGGTGGGAGCTGAGGCAAAGATGATGGTGGCTTCTAAATGATGGAACTGGGAGGGCAGAGCTGCAGGATGGAGGTGCTGGCAGGTGGAGATGATCAAAAGGCATTCGAACTGGTGCCAGGGGCCTAGTCTAGCCCCAAGTCATATGGCTTCCCATTATTCAGTTGGCTTGCTTGACTTTGCTCTGTGCCTGCTTAATGAGTCTATTCTAGGACTCAAAATGCTCAAAGGACATTTGTGGGGAAAACACCATCTTTATAACTCAAATTTATGTTCTGTGTTGGAGTTGCATGCCTCGTGGCTCTCCCTGGCTGGAAATGCATGCTGATGGCCTTAGTAGTCTGGGATCCTTGGGCAACCCTGCTCCCAAGCTCCACTAATCACCTCCCAATGTGGGCTGTCTGTGGTGGCCTTGTGATAGTTCTCTGCCTGAACCCTGAGACCCTCTGTGGCATCCTTTACTTATAGGAGAGGTAGTTCATATACTCTGAACACCTGCAGAGTCAGTGCCACGTGGACACTGCCAAAGTTTACCATGTGTGCCTTCAGAGTGGTGGCCCAAGCCATATCCACGGTGACCGAGGCACACTGTGCTGGAATGTATGGAGCAGAGATGTGAGTGACCCAGGGTCCCTCCTTTGAAAATGTTCTGCTCTTAAGGCCCTGGCACTCTGGGCCAGTTACAGATGTGGCAGACTTGAAGATCCCTGAAATGCCTGTGGTGTCACTGTTCCATTGTCTTGATGAATGGCATCTGGCTTCCTCGTACCCATGCCACTTTCCTTATCAAATGTTCACTTGGCCCCATCCTTGGCATTCTCTCCTGAATGTGCTTTTTTATTCTTTCCATGGCTGGGCTAAAACTTTTCTGAATCTTTAAATTCTGCTTCCCTTTTCACTATAAATTTCATCGTTAGCGCATTTCTCTCTCCTTGTATTTTACTATAAGCAGTCATGAGAAGCCGTGCAACGCCCTAAACAATAATATGCTTAGCGATTTCTCCTGCCGAACACCCTCATTCATGGCTCTAAGGTCCTGCCTTCCACGAAGTATTAGGACAGTGGACGCAATTGGGCCACATTCTTTGCCACCTTATAACAAAGATGAACTTTCCTCTAGTTTTCAATACCTTATCCCTCATTTCTGTCTAAGGCCTCATCAGAATGGCCTCCAATGTCCATCTTTCTATCAGCATTCTGGGACCAACCACTTACGCAATCTCTAAGAAGATTCAGGCTTTCCCTACAGACATTCCATTCTTTTGAGCCCTCACCAGAATACTCATAGGGCTTTACAGTCTGGCCTCTACCCATTAGCAAGGTCCAAAGTCATGTTCACACTCTCAGGTATTTGTTATAGCCATGCCCCACTTCTCAGTACAAATTTCTTAGTGTTTTTCTGCTGCTATTAAAAATACCTTAACCTAGGTAATTTATAAATAATAGAAATTCATTTCTTATATTTGCGAAGGCTGGGAAATCTACTTGTAGGTTTGGTTTACAGTCAACACTTGGTCTGCTTCACAGATGGTGCCTTGTTGCTGTGTCCTCAGATGGCAGATGGAAAAAGGGATGAATACCGTGTCCTTACTGGCAGGAGAGATTACAGGGACAGAGAGGCCAAAGGCCTAGCTAGTTCCTTCTGGCCTTATCCCAGCCCATCCTAATCACTTCCTAAAGGCCTTACCTCTTAATTCTGTTTCGTTGAAAATTATTATGATTTTTTAAGACAGAGTCTTATTTTGGTAGAGTGCAGTGGCACCATAGCTCACAGAACCTCAAACTCTTGGACTCAGGCGATTCTCTTGCCTCAGCCTCCCAAGTAGGTGGGACTACAGGTGCCACAATGCCCGACTATTTTTAGAGACAGGGTCTCCCTCTGGTTCAAGCTGGTCTCGAACCTGTGAGCTCAGGCAGTCCACCCGCCCTGGCCTCCCAGAGTGCTGGGATTACAGGCACAAGCCACTGTGCCTGGAAATTAAATTTTCTTAACATGAATTTCGGAGGAGATGCAGACACTCCAAACTGCAGTAGCTGGTGTGGCCATGCACACTTGTGCAGGGGTATAACACACATGGACTATGACCCTGGCATTTCTGGTGCTCCCTGGAATTGTGTAGTCCGTATCCGGTGCAGTCACATGTGGTAGGTGGGCCTATTGATGCTAAAAGCTTTGTAAAAAAAAAAAAAAGGAGAGAAACTGGCTTGGCACCTGTGGCTCAAGTGGCCCAAGCAACTAAGGTGCCGGCCACATACACCTGAGCTGGTGGGTTCAAATCCAGACCGGCCGGCCAAACAACAATGACAGCTGCAACCAAAAAATAGCTGGGTGTGTAATTCCTGGGCACCTGTAATCCCAGCTACTTGGGAGGCAGAGGCAGGAGAATTGCTTGAGCCCAGGAGTTGGAGTTTGCTGTGAGCTGTGATGTGGTCACAGCACTCTACCCAGGGTGACAGCTTGAGGCTCTGTCTCAAAAAAAAGGACAGAAACTAAGTGACGGATTAGCCCAAGGAGGAACTTCTAAACAGGGGCTGGAGCTACCCACGTGGCAGTACACCTGGCCTGGGGGCGCTCTGCCTGTGGGATTCTAATTCTCAGCACTGTGACTCACCTCATTTTCCCCATGCTACAACGTCTGGTCCCGCTGGGGGACTGCTGACTGTGCTGTCTTGGGAGAGCTTGCATCTCATCGTTGTGACCGAAAGTTGCTACTGGGACAGATTTCACACAGTTCTGCCCCTGAACACACAGTTGCTCCTATGAGGACTGATAAGAACACAAAGGAAGCCGTCTGTCTGATTCTCTGAAAGCCAATTTAGCTAATTTAGTTGTTTTCATTTATTACTTAGTTTCAGCTGACTGCTTTTCATTGTCATATCAACCATAGTTGTGTCTGTGCAAAGCTCATCATAGCATTTTGAGAGATGTTCAATTTGTCCCGCCTCAGCTTCTTGTTGTAGCTGAAAACTGAGGCGGGTGAGCAGGGAGCGGCAGGGAAAGGGGTGACAGGGAGGCTTACTGGAATAGCGGGGTCCTTATGCACCTGGTACGTTACCTGTAGAGATTCTTTAAACCTGATGTTGGCAAATATGGCATTTGTTAATGGCTTCTGAGAAATGGATCCAGAACCAAACAGATTCAGAAAAATTGTCAGTGGGGTGGTGGTGTTTTCTTTAGCTGGGAAGTCATGGAGCCTTGTTTAGGCTTTGCTGAAGCTTGACTAAAGTCCTGGGGGTAACCAGAGGAAGCTTCTCAGCCGGAGATAGAGTGAGTTACAGCAATTCATACATATGCACATTCTTAACCTGTTATGTCATTACCCAGCACAGAATCAGATAAGTGATGGGAAAACATTGACTCCAAATACATTTCTAAAGAGAAATGCCAGGCTTTCAGTCATCAGCGGATGGTTATCACTTGTAATTACTTAGTTCTCCAAATTTCTCATGTGGTGACAGCCTTGCCTCCCCACCATGTAGTTTTGAGTCTCAGATTTGTTGAGTCTCTGGGCTCCACTGTGTGTGAAATGGCTCCTAATGGTGACAGAAGCTCCTCTCAATGCTATTAGTGACCTAAGAGAGAAGGGCGTGATTTAACTTGCCAGCTAAATGTGTAACTGTAGCTGTGTAGCACAAATGAAGAGAGCGTATGCTCCGAGCGAGTATTCAAGTGACCTTTAACATTTTAGTGATATATGGCTGCTGTGAACGTAATTGAACTATAACCAAGAGAAGAGAATTTATCTTCTCTCTTCAAAGTATCATACTCCCGAAGACATTATCTCACCCAATTTGTTAACAGTAAAAGCTCATAACAGTAAGAACTTGCAAAAGGACGACAGAATGAAAGAGTTTTAATGTATTTTGCCAAAGGGAAATTTACCATCTGCCTGTCTTCATGAATCACATATGCTGAGAATAATATTTTAGAAGATACTGACAACAAGACGCAGTAATTTGTAAATGAAAATTACTGATGCTGCCCTTCTTAAAGCAATCTGTGGAATAAATCAGCATAGCAGGCTATAGAATTATAAGTTGAAGACTTGAAATAGGAGAATAATAAAGTGTATTATTGGCTTTTTGTAATTGTAATAAAGATCCCAAATCTTTAAAACGTAATTACTTTGATGCGAACTTCACTGTTCCCATATGAACCCTCTCAATGTGCTCCAGAGAAAGGTACAATAGGAAAATACATTATTAAGCCAAGATGACAATAAAGTCTTATTTGCAAACATCGGCAGACATGTAATTATATAGATCATAGAGATATGTCATCGACTGGTTTGATTTCTCAGGAAGCCTTCCCTGCAGCACAAATCATGACGCTGTCGTTGTCAACGGAAGACTTCAGAATTCAATGTGCACAGCTAATCTGAGACTCATGCTAAAATAAAAAGAAAATTTTAACTCTTAGTAAAAGCAAAAGATAACTCGAAATTGTGGAAGTCCAGTCATGAATTTGGGAAGGACCAAGAATTTCCTAGCAATGGTTGTATAAGGTTCTTGGTTAGTCCTGTGCATATCATAAATGAAATGAAAACTATTCATAGCTGATGAAAATTAGGAAATAGATATTCTCTCAAAAACTAGTTTTGGAAAGGCTGGTAAGGGAAAGAGGAAAAAAGAAGGTGTATAGAAGTGGCAGTTCTTTGATCATGAATCGAGTGATTTTCGCTTGATTGTGCGTGGGTTGAGAAACGAAGTCGAGTTGCTATTCTCCCACTACCTCTGTGGTGGCACTGATACTGTTACACTTTCTTGTTGGCTTTTCAAAGATCTTAAAGGTGATCTTCTAATGACAGGTTTATTCCATGACAGGCAAGTCTGCGGTCAGGAAGGAGGAAGAGGGCAATGCTGATTTCTTTTTTTCAAACCAAGAAGCAAATATTTTTTTTCCTCTGAAAATCAAGTAAGAGTTTTTGAGGAAGGAAATACAGATTCTGGCAGTTATTTATGCATATTTCTTGCATAATCTACAAGGCTGAGTTTTCTAAAAAATAGCAGTATGTTTATTAGGTATATTTATCTCTTGGATCTGACAAAGACAAGTCCTGTAGTTTCATAATTATCACAATAATCTGCGGTAGAATACAGGTTGTATATGTAGTCATGTAGTGGATGCGATATAATTATAGTTTCTGTCTAAACATTGCTATTTGCCTGGCAAAGTGGCATTGGGGCATTTTCTGTTTTCTTAGTCCCTTGAGGTATAATGCCAAGTAATAAAGTACTTATAAATTTATCTTCGATCTTTAATTTAACGAGAAACATATTTAACAACACCTGGATATAGAACCAAATCATTATAAATTCCAACCTGTGAGAAATTCTGAAAGGTGTCAAAATATCTATGGAAGGGTTTTAGAAGCTTTCAGAAAAAACACAATTTGGGAAAAGTATTGTTCACAGGGGAGATACTACTCTCAAGTTATTGTCTGAGTAGATAATTCTAAAAAACTGCAGAAACACATCTATAAGCAGAAGAAATTTGAATATCTCCATTTTGGTTGTTTCTAGTAAATAGAGAAATATGGTCACAAAATTAATTTAGAAATAAGCTTCTCAAACACGAGTGAGTTGCAGATGAAATCCTCAGCCTGGTGAATTCGTTGCATTTATCTAAATCTATAAGGGAAAAGAGTAAAGATAAAATACAGAAAAACCACTATTTCGGAGTTAATCTTGTATATGAGAAATATATCAAGAACAGCAAAGAAAAAACAAAGTAAAAAAATTAGGACCCCAAATGAAATACAAGCAGTTTATGATTTTGACATTAAAATGCATAACCTATTGTTCTATTTTAAGTTTGAAAATACATGTTAACTGTTTTCAGGCTCAGCGCCTGTAGCTCAAGCAGCTAAGGTACCAGCCACATACACCAGAGCTGGTGGGTTCGAATCCAGCCCAGGCCTGCCAAGCAACAATGACAACTGTTTTCAGGTTGGATTCTTACGTGAGTTTGTTTAATAATAAACTATATTTTTATCCCAATAGTACCAAATTAAACAATATTTAAAATTTAGGTAAAGCATACAGTAACATTTTGATGAAGCCATAAGAAAACTTAAGGAAAAATGAAATAGCTTTCCTGTGAGCGCCAGCAGCGGTGGTGAGGGCTGCGGCTGCTGAGTTTTGGATTTCATCGTAGAGACAGTTCTACTGTAGAGATGGTCAATGTACCTAAAACCCGAAGAACTTTCTGTAAGAAGTGTGGAAAGCATCAGCCTTGCAAAGTGACCCAGTATAAGAAGGGCAAGGATTCCCTGTATGCCCAAGAAAAGCCGCGCTATGATGGAAAGCAGAGTGGCTGTAGCGGGCAGACAAAGCCAATTTTCCACAAGCAGGCTAAAACCACACAGAAGGTTGTGCTAAGGCTGGCATGTGTCGAGCCTCACTGCAGATCCAAGAGGATGCTGGCCATTAAGAGATACAAGCATCTTGAACTGGGAGGAGATAAAAGAAAGAGCCAAGTGATTCAGTTCTAAACTTTGAGACTTTTTGTCTTTTTGAGGAGAAATTGTTGAAGCTATAGAAAAATTACCTGTAGGAAAATAAATACAATGATATTCACAAAAAAAAAAAAAAGAAAAGAAAAAATTAAATAAATATTTGAGTATTTTTATGACCTTGAATGTGGAAAAGGCCATGTTGGTACACAACCCTCAGAGACACATACCCCTCAAGAAATAAAACTCAAAGAAAAACACTAACAGATTTGGCAACACAGAATCTTTGGTCTCTCTCTCTCTCTTTTTTTTTTTTTGAGATAGAGTCTCACTATGTCACCCTCAGTAGAGTACTGTGGTGTCACAGCTCACAGTAACCTCAAACTCTTTTTTTTTAAATTTATTTTATTTATTTTTTTCTGAGACAGAGTCTTTATTGCCCTTGGTAGAGTGCAGTAGCGTCATAGCTCACAGCAACCTCCAACTCCTAGGTTTAGGCGATTCTCTTACCTCAGCCTCCTGAGTAGCTGGGACTACAGGCGCCTGCCACAATGCCCAGCTATTTTTTATTGCAGTTTGTTCAGGGTGGTTTCGAACTTGCCACCTTTGGTATATGGGACCGGCGCCCTACACACTGAGCAGCAGGTGCTGCCACAACCTTAAACTCTTGGGC
>NW_003852423.1:3844729-3847176 GCF_000181295.1 Otolemur garnettii | reverse complement strand
CTGCCTCTAATCTCCCAAGTAGCTGGGACCACAGGCACCCGCCACAACACCAGGCTATTTTTTGGTTGCAGCCATCATTGTTTGGTGGGCCTGGGCTGGATTCGAACCCGCCACCTTAGGTATATGTGTCTGGTGCCTTAGCCACTTGAGCCTCAGGTGCTGAGCCAGCAATAGAGAATTTATAGAAGAGAAAGCAAATGACTAATAAACACAGAAAGCTGTTTGATGCCAATAATAATTTTTTTTTTTTTTTTTTTTTTGAGACAGAGCCTCAAGCTGTCCCCCTGGGTAGAGTGCCACAGCACCACAGCTCACAGCAACCTCCCACTCCTGGGCTCAAGCTAGTCTCCTGCCTCCACCTCCCAAGCAGCTGGGACCACAGGCGCCCGCCACAACGCCCGGCCATTTCTTGGTTGCAGCCATCATTGTTGTTCAGCGGGTCCGGGCTGGGGACTCGAACCTGCCACCTTAGGTGTACTGTGGCTGGCGCCCCAGCCGGTTGAGCTATAGGCACCGAGCCGATGCCAATAATAATTAATGAAATGCAAATTAATGCCTCCCGAAGTTATTATTTTTCTTGGACTACATTGGCAAACTTTTTCTTCCTCTTTTTTTTTGAGGCAGAGTCTCACTTTGTCAGCCTAGTAGAGTGCCATAGCATCATAGCTCACAGCAACCTCAGTCTCCTGGGCTCAAGCAATACTCTTGCCTCAGCCTCTCTAGTAGCTGGGATTATAGGCCATGCTGGCTATTTTTAGAGGCAGGGGTTTCACTCTTGCTCAGCTGGTCTTGAACTAGTGAGCTCAAGGTAGGCAATCCGCCTGCCTCTGCCTCCCAGGCAGAATTATAGGTGCTGGAATTACAGGTGTGAGCCACCACACCCGGCCTAACTTTTTCTTTTTTTAAGTGAAATAATTCTTAGTGTAGGTGATAGTTAAGAAAAAGAGGCTGTTTCTTATTCTGTGGTAGAAATGCTATTTGATAAAAAGGTCTCAGGAGAACAATTTGGCTATATATATATGTGAGTGTGTGTGTATATCTGTCCATATACACACACACATACATATATATAAACAATATGTATTTTATCAAGTCATTTGACTAGTCAACTTCACTTCTAGGAATTCTGCTGAAGAAAACGGTTGTAGATAAATACACAGATTTATGCACCAGGATGTTCTTTGCATTACTGCTTTGCCCTGTGTAAACAGTGGCAGTATTGGGTAAGATACCATGATTGGCAATAAGGCATTCGGGAAGTACATGACATTTGGCTGAAACAATGAGGGCAGAGAAGGTAAATCCAAATCCATGAGTAATATCTATTTCTGTGAAAAAATTTATAATAAAAGGGAGGCTGTGGGAGGTGCCTGTGGATCAAAGGAGTAGGGTGCCTGCCCCATATACTGGAGGTGGTGGATTCAGACCCAACCCCTGCCAAAAAAAAAAAAAAAAAAGGGAGGCCATGTGATCCAACCTGCCCTTAGTAACCTATTTGGTTTCCCTGCAGTGCAACCACATACTGGAGCCTGGGAGTTGATTGTTCATGGTAATGTTTACATACCCAAGAGTGGCAGTAGACACCTCAACCTAGGTGAGGCTAAATGAATGGGTCTGAGCCCTGGTATGACTTCTATTGCTGGTCACTTTGTTGCTGACTCCTTTTTGTAAGAATAGGTTTGCTGGGAAAAGAATTTGTCATTTTATTAGCATCTTTTTTATTACTTACTTCGTGGGCATCCTACTTGCAGCTGAATTCACATGTGATGCAAACAATTCTTTCTTTCTTTCTTTCTTTTTTTGAGGCAGAGCCTCAAGCTGTCACCCTGGGTTGAGTGCCGTGGCATTACAGCTCACAGCAACCTCCAACTCCTAGGCTCAAGCGATTCTCCTGTGTCCGCCTTCCAAGTAGCTAGGACTACAAGCGTCCGCCACAAGCCCGGCTATTTTTTTGTTGCAGTCATCTTGTTGTTTGGCGGGCCCAGGCTGGATTCAAACCTGCCAGCTCAGATGTATGTGGCTAGTGACTTAGCCAATTGAGCCACAGGTGCAGAGCTGCAAATATTTCTTAATTTTATTTTTTATTAAATTTTTTTTTTTTTTTAGAGACAGGGTCTTGCTTTGTTGCCCATCCTTGAGTGCAGTGGCAACAAATAGCTTAGTGCAACCTTGAATTCATGGATTCAAGAGATCCTTCTGCCTCAGCCTTCTAGTAGCCAGGTGTGCCACCATGCCTAGCCTCAATTTTTTATTTTTTTTTAATACAGTCTTGCTCTATCGCTGAGGCTAGTATACAGTTATGTCATAGAACTCCTGGGCTCAAGCAATTCTCCCACATTGGCCTGCGAAAGTGCTAGGATTATAGGTGTGTCCCAGGTGTGACCACTGTGCACAGCTCAAATATTCTTTTTTTTTTTTTTTTTTTTGAGACAGAGCCTCAAGCTGTC
>NW_003852423.1:3834615-3844552 GCF_000181295.1 Otolemur garnettii | reverse complement strand
GAACCCGCCACCTTAGGTGTACGTGGCTGGCGCCTTAGCCGGTTGAGCCACAGGCGCCGAGCCTCAAATGTTCTTATATTGTGCCCATCACTACTGTTACTAAATCTCTAACTGTGTTTTCTCCTGGTCTCTGACTGTTCTTCTGAACTATTAGCCATAGCCAATGCTATGTTCCATACATTTTGATGTCTTATGTTTTGTTTTTTTGTAGAGACAGAGTCTCACTTTATGGCCCTTGGTAGAGTGTGTGGCATGGCATCACACAGCTCATAGCAACCTCCAACTCCTGGGCTTAGGCAATTCTGCCGCAGCCTCCCGAGTAGCTGGGACTACAGGTGCCTGCCACAACACCCACTTATTTTTTTGTTGCAGTTCAGCCAGGACTGGGTTTGAACCTGCCACTCTCGGTATATGAGGCCGGCGCCCTACTCACTGAGCCATAAGCACTGCCCTATCTCTTATGTCATTCAACTTTAGATATATTGTCATTTTCCTCATGATTTCTTCTATTTAGAAATGCAGGGTGGCACCTGTGGCTCAGAGGAGTAGGGCACTGGCCCCATATGCCAGAAGTGGCAGGTTCAAACCCAGCCCCGGCCAAAAATAAATAAAGAAATAAATAAAAAGAAATGTAATATAATTACTTTTTAATTATTTGGTGATTTCTTTTTTTGTTTTTTTCTTTGAGACAGAGCCTCAAGCTGTCACCCTGGGTAAAGTGCTGTGGCATCACAGCTCACAGCAACCTCCAACTCCTGAGCTCAAGTGATTCTCCTGTCTCTGCCTCCCAACTAGCTGGGACTACAGGTGCCCACCATAATGCCTGGCTATTTTTGGTTACAGCCATCATTGTTGTTTGGCGGGCCCAGGCTGGATTCGAACCCACCAGTTCAGGTGTATGTGGCTGGCGCCTTAGCCACTTGAGCTACAGGTGCCAAGCCTATTTGGCAATTTCTCAGATATGTTTCTGTTATTGATTCTTTATTTATATTTATATTTAAATATATAAATATATTATATATATATATATTTTTTTTTTTTTTCTTTGAGACAGAGTCTCATTATGTCACCCTTGGTAGAGTGCTGTGGCGTCACAGCTCACAGCAATCTCAAACTCTTGGGCTTAAGTGATTCTCTTGTCTCAGCCTCCCAAGTAGCTGGGACTACAGATGTGTGCAACAATGCCTGGATTTTTTTTGTTGTAGTTGTCATTGTTATTTGGCAGAACCAGGCTGGGTTTGAACCCGCCAGCCCCAGTGTACGTATCCAGCACCCTAACCACTGAGTATAGGAGAGAGCCAGATTCCTAATTTTATACCACTGCTTGGAGAATTGTAGCAACCTCTGTAACAGGATGTGTAGCAACCTATGTAGTAGGATATGTAGCAGCTTATGTAACCACATAAGTAGTGATCTATGTAACAACCTATGTAGCAACTTATGCAGCAGGATGTGTAGGAACCTGGACTGTAGGCTTGCAGAGACGAAGTAGCAGTTACTGGACGTTAATGATCAGACTTTGGCAGTTGGAAATTGATCACTTGTGGAACTCCAGTGAGGGAGGTGGGACTTGGGGAGGGGCGTATATTCTCAATAAATAGCAGTTGCAGAGGTTGCTTGGGGCCTTTTCTCCGACACATATGGGAAGGCCCACCTCCTGCAAGCTTTGAGTTTACAATCCATTGTCCGGCCTGCTTCCTTGGTGATGGCACCAACAGAGAATAATGTACTTTGTATAATTTTAATTGTTTTTAATTTATTGAGACCTGTTTTACAGTGTAGCATATGGTCCATCTATTCCAGAGAATGTTTCCTGTGTGCTTGAAAAATGTGATTGTATTATATTGTGAGGCATGTTCTACACATATCAATAAGGCCAAGTTGTTTGATAGTGTTGTGCAAATAAGTCTTTTTTTTTTTTTTGCAGTTTTTGGCTGGGGCTGGGTTTGAACCCACCACCTCCAGTATATGGGACTGGCGCCCTACTCCTTTGAGCCACAGGCACTGCCCCCTTTTTTTTTTTTTTTTTTTGTGAGACAGTTTCACTCTATCACAACCTCAAACTCCTGGGTTTTGAGTAACCCTTTTGCCTCAGCCTAC
This sequence comes from Otolemur garnettii, assembly GCF_000181295.1. Taxonomy (NCBI): domain Eukaryota; kingdom Metazoa; phylum Chordata; class Mammalia; order Primates; family Galagidae; genus Otolemur; species Otolemur garnettii. The sequence goes on along the minus strand of NW_003852423.1, from coordinate 3,842,452 downwards.
CAAGTAGCTGGGTGCCTGCCACAATGCCCAGGTAATTTTTCTATTTTCGGTGGAGATGGGGGTCTCTTTCTTGCTCAGGCTGGTCTCGAACTCCTGAGCTCAGGTGATCCACCCACTGTGGCCTCCCAGAGTGTTAATATTATAGACATGAAGCAATACGCCCAGCCATTTCAAATAAGTATTTATTCTTACTAATTTTCTTTCCATTTGTTCCCTCAATTATAGGAGATGAGTATTGCAATCATCAACTAAAATTATTGAATTGTCTATTTTTCCTTTTAATTCTGTATTTTTTTGCTTTTTGTGTTTATTGTTAAGTACCTTTGTAATTCTGGGTATCTTTCTGAAGCAGTGACTCCTGGTCATTGTGAAATATCCCTCTCTTTGTCTTCACTCCAATTCCTTATCTTAAGGTCTATTTTTGGGGGGGGGGGTCCTTTTATGGTTACTGTTTACATGGTATAACTTTTCCTTCCTTTTACTTTCAAGGTACTTGAATCTTTGCATTTAATATGTGTCTCTTGTAAATAACGGATAACTAAAGCTCTCTTTTAAATCCAGTCTCACCATCTCTGTCTTCTGATTAAAATGCTTAGGCCACTCAAATGTAATGTAATTATTTGGTATGGCTGGATTAATGCCTTCAATTTTGCTAGTTTTTTTGTGTATCTCATGTCTTTTTTTGTAATTCTCTTACAACCTTCATTATGTTAGCTGAATGTTCTTTATGGGACCATTTTACTTCCTTTGTGAATTTTTATTTATTTCTTTTATTTGTGTGTGTGTATGTTTAAGTGTGTATATGGTTATTCTAGGAATAGACATGTGACTTTACCTAATCACAATCTATTTTAATTCTAGTAAACATAGGGAATTTATTCCAATATACAGTTGACCTTTGAACTACATGGGTTTGAATAGTGCAGATGCACTTAAACCTGATTCTTTCAACCAAGTACATATCAAAAATATAGTATTTGGGTGACACCCATAGCTCAGTGGGTAGGTGCTGGCCACATACACCGAGTTTGGCAGGTTTGAATTTGGCCTAGGCCACCTAAAACAACCGTGACAATGATGACAACAATAACAACACCACCACCAACAAAAATAGCTGGGCATTGTGACAGCCACCTGTGCTGGGCTACTTGAGAAGCTGAGACAAGAGAATCCCTTAGGCCCAAGAGTTTGAGGTTGCTGTGAGCTGTGATGTCATGGCACTCTACTGAGGCAACACAGTGAGACTCTGTCTCAAAAAAAAAATTATAGTATTTGTGACCTATAAACTCACACATATGGAAAGCTGACTTGTATATGTGGGTTTTGCAAGGCTAACTGTAAGAATTTTGGTATATTTAGGAGGTTTTGGAACTCCTCCCCCAAGTACTCTGAGGGACAATGGTAGTTTTGTTAACTTTTCTCACCTTTGTGCCAGTATTGTCATATATGTAACATGTCATACTTTGAATAACACAATCTTAGTGAAAAGAGAATAGGCACATAAACAGTTTTTAAAAATATCAGCCAACAGTTTTATCATTTCCAATACTCTTTTGAGTTACCATCAAGTGTCATTTTGTTTTACCCTAAAGGTCTTCCTTTAGAAATTTCTGTGGGGAAGATCAAAGAATTCTCTCACATCTTATTTATGTGGAGATGCCTTTATTTCACATTCAGGTTTGAAGGATAGTTTCACTTGATATAGAATTCTTGATTGAGGCTGTATTATCCAACATTCTGAATATGCTATTCAACTATCTTCTGATTCTATGATTTTTGACAGGTGGCTGTTAGTTGTATTGTTTCCTATACTTGATGCATCATTTTTCTCTGGCTGCTTTCAAGATTTTCTCTTTGTCTTTCAGCAGGTTGACTATGTCTGTGTTTAGATCTCTTTGTGTTTATCATTCTTGAGATTTCCTGAGCTTCTTAGATTTGTAGGTTTTTTTTTTTTTTAACAAGTTGGGGAGTTCAGAGCCCTTATTTCTTCAAATATATTTTCGGACCTTTTTGCTCTCTTCTCTGTCTTGGACTGTCATTATAAATATGTTGGAATATTTGATCTCGTCTCCAAGATTCCTAAAACTTTTTATTGTCTTTCTGCAAATTGAATAATTCCTAAGGATCTACCTTCAAGTTCACTGATTCTTTTCTCGACCACTTCACATCCACTACTGAACTCATCTAGTGAATTTTTTATTTTCATGATTGTACTTTTCAACTCTTGAATTTCTATTTTTAAATTGTTTCTACTTTAGGAGATCTAGCATTCATTGGTTTATTGCCATCATATTTTCCTTTAATTTTTTTAAACATATTTGTAATATGTTTTTGATAATCCCAGAATCTGGGCCAACTCAGGGTCAGTTTCTGTTAAGTGTTTTTTTCATATCTAGTGATATTTGGTTGAAAAGAGGACAGTTTAAGTAATACATCATAGCTACTCTTGTTTTCTTTGTCTGGAAGTTGGAGATTGTTGGTTATTTTAGTAATTATCCTGGACTTAAATGCAGTGTGTTTCACCCATATTATTCATCTGCTTATGTATTTTTAACATTTCTATTTCTTCTTCTTCTTCTTCTTTTTTTTTTTTTTTAAAGCCTGGCATCCTAGAAGTTACACAATGTCAACATAATTCAGTTTAGTGGTCGGTCACTGATTTGGTAGAATTGTGCTCAAATACCTCAACCCTGTAAGGCTTCTATTGCATGCTACAGTGACTTTGCGTGGACTGGGAAACATTTTCAACCTTGCGGCCATTTCTCAAATACTCATTTCTGCACACTGTTTTTGCCTCTCTCAAGTCTGTCCATGCATGGATGGTGTCTCACTAATCCAGGGATCTGTGAGGAGCTTATCTCAGTCCATTTATAGTTCTCCTATTTCCAAGATCTCCCTGTTAAGTTTTCTGGTTAGTCAACCACTCATCCAATAGCAACGTTAGTCTAGCAAACCTGTGGGCTTCTCCTCATTCATTCCTATCTCAGATTGCTAATTTTAGTTAGAAGGGCTATGACCTATTTGTCCCCTCTTCCAAATTAAGTCCAACTTTCTCTGCCAGTAATGCTTCTGGTTCTCATGGCCTGGTGATATTGCATTCTCATTACCAAAGCCAGTCACAAAAGGCCACATGCCATATGAATTCAATTACATGGAAGTCCAGAATAGGAAAATCCATTCAGACAGAAAGTAGATCAATGGTTGTTTAAGACTGAGGAGAGGTTGGGGTAAAGAGGATGATAGCTAAAGGGGACATGGTTTCTTTTTGAAATGAAAAACATATTTTAAAATTACAGTAAAGGTTGCACATATCTGTGGCTATAATAAAAAACACTTATTTGTCCACCTTAGAGTTATATGGCATGCAAATTACATGTCAATAAAATTTTTTTCCATTTATTTTAAAGAAAGAACATAGAGTTGTGGCCAAGATCTCTACAAGATAAAAATAGCTTGCCTAGAATATAGACTGCAATCAGGCTGTGAAGAAATTCACAAATTCCAAATAAGGGCTGTAGGAAATTATCTGCAAACTGAATGGGAGTATAGAATTCTATTAAGAGATATTTGAATGCTAAAATTAAAGAATATTATGAATGATTGATGAAAGAATTATGAAAATATAAAAATTCAGAAGGCATAGGTTATCAAACTAAGTTCCAGTCATATGGTAGGGACTTGGATCTGGAATCTCTCTCTCTCTTTTTTTTTAGAGGTGGGGTCTTATATTTCCCAGGGTGGACACAAATTTTTGATTGTAAGAGATCCTCCTGCCTCAGCCTATCAAATAGCTGGGATTACAGGCACAGGCATCATGCCCGCCTGACTTGGGATCGCTTATTGACACATTGAACTTTGAAAATAGTTCATTATATTCATATGACTCAGATAAACACAGCCTAGACTAAGTAACTCTTGGTTTCAGTCTTAAATCTCTCACTGATTAGTACCCATGTCTTGGTCCCTTATCTCCAGTCCCAGAAACCTTCTTCACATTCTATAACAAATCAGATTCATTAATGAAATAACTTTCCATACTGAGAAGATAATGAAATAAGTATAGAGATAATAGAATATGGTCTGATGTCTTTGTATTAAAGTCAAAAGAGTTAATTGGTTACAATTTGAGAACATTTAAAAAGTCATACATTTTAAGCAGCAGAAAGGTGTAAGAATTTTGTTAAATATATAGCATCTGAATGTTTGAGATAATTAAAAATTAAAAATTTTTTATTCATAAATTTATTACATTTATAAGAGGAAAGATTATTTAAGTTTGTAAGTTTGTCTTTTAGGTGTTTGCAGTACTTAAAAACAAAATATTCAAACTAAATATAGTTTAAAATATTTAGCTATTTTAATTAAGAAAGTATTGGAATTGATTATGTGATGGGATTTTGGTCTGTTCAACTTGAGTTCATCAAACATTGACTAAAAACAAGTGAGAGTAATTTTATATGAATTTTTACATATAATTTATATATTTTATCATATACAAAACTGATGAGACTAAGATGTTTAGACAAGTAGGATTTGGCGAAGGTGGTTGTGTGGCCAAATTAGGAGTTTCTTTCTTTTAATGTTAGTGACCAAAAGACAGAACAGCCTTGGAGCATTGTTCCTAGTGTTTTTAACCTTGCGAAGAGAAAGGCAAAGATTAGGATATTGTTAACCTAAGGGCCTGAGGTCTGGAGATAGATTGCCTAGAACTCAGGTTTATGACCTTGGGCGATATGCTCACTTCAGTAGCACACATATTATGATCTTGGGCAAGTCACCTGATTTCTGTACACCTCAGTATCTACATTTGTAAAATAAGATCAATAATATTCAACTGGACAAGGCTTTTAAAGTACTTATTAAAATGTCTATAAGCAATAAATGCTAGATAAAAATTAGTTATTCTCACTAAAGAAAACTCAAGTGTGTATTAGTAAATGTTTAGAGAATCATCATGATTATTATTTATGTTAATTTGCATGGCTCTTTCATTTATCTTATAGTTCATGCATGTATTAACTATAGCTTTTTGTTCTCAAAGGAATGGAAAAGAATACAATATAATGAAATCTTTTTTTGTTGTTGTTGAGACAGAGTCTCACTTTGTTGCCCTTGGTAGAGTGCCATTGTGTCATAGCTCACAGCAATCTCAAACTCTTGGGTTCAAGTGATCTTGCCTTGGTTTTTCATTTTTAGTAGAGATGAGGTCTCACTCTTGCTCAGGCTGATCTCGAAGAACTCTATAAACTGAATCATCCCATCTGCCTCAGCCTCCAGAGTGTTAGGATTTTAGGTGTGAGCCACTGTGCCCAGTCTTAATGAATCTTAAAGGACTTAACCTCAACTATTGACCTTCCAGAGGAGGTTAAGGCAGGGGGAAAATGTTCAAAAGATATCTTTCAATTGAGAAAAACACCATCCAAAATTTTTTAGAAATTGTATGTACTGTGATTTACATCCTGCATTATCACCCGCTCTATATCCTGAGATTTGAAGGAGCACTGTTGTTAAGAATGCACAAATCCTAATCCTTTTTGTGCTACTTTCTAACTATGTGACTGGTATGGGTTCAATTATGTCCCTCAAAAAGGTATGTTGATGTCCTCACCCTCAGTCCCTCAGAATGTGAGGAAATATAGTAATTGCCGGGGTAATTAGCTAAGGTGAGGTCATACTGGAGTAGGCTGGGTTCCTAATCCAGTAAGACTGGTAGCCTCATAGGAAGAGGATCACGTGGTGACAGAGAGTCACACAGGGAGAATGCCATGAGGAGGTGCAAGGTTGGAAGCCAGAGGATTGGAGTGATGCCGAGAAGCATCTGGGATTACCAGAGCTGGGAAGAAGCAAAGCTGTATTGCATTACAGGTTTCAGAGGGGGAAGGGCTCTGCTGACACCTGGAGTTTGAATTTCTAGCACCCAGAACTAAAAAGGAATACATTTCTATTATTCTTTAGCCACCCAGATTGTGGCACTTTGTTATGGCAGCCTAGGAAACTAATACAGTAATATTCATCAGTTCACTTAGTTCATCGTGTCTCAGTTTTCTCTTGTTTAAAGTAGGAATAGCAATTCTACCCACCTCATGTGTTAAAGGATTATAAGAGGTAACCAACATAAATGAATATATTAGTTATTTTTCTAAAATTGGGTACATTGACTCCTGGCTTACAAAAAACTGACATGAAGGTCAGAATTTACTTCTAAGCACATGCCCAATGCCCATAGCTCTTAAAAGCTGTCAAAGCAATATGGGTAATAATAGAGCAAAATCCTGTGATCACATGAATTCGTTCTTTGCCCAGCTTGCATCCTCAAATTGGGAGAGGTAGGAGATAAAGCAGGAAAAAGGAAAGCCTTATGACTCCATAATTTTTCTTGTTCCATCTCCCCAGTCCTATAAGTGAGTCAGGCACCAGCCAGTGAGGAAATTCTTGGAATGCTGCTTAATTCTGGAAGCCTCAGGGGGCCTTGGGAACCAGAATTCCCATTGATATTTAAGCCAGATCAGACCACCAGCTTAGAGGCCCCAAATCACAGCTGGGACAAAAACTGTGTTGATTCATGCAGTTGGACCCTTATAACTCTGGCTATGTGGATAGGTTTGCTCAGTTATTCTCTTTAAATGCCATAACTCTGAATCTTGTGCATTTGAACTTTTGGAACCTTCTTATCATTTAATATTTAGCAGAATTCATTAGTTTATGAAAAGCTTTGAATAGATATTTGCAGTATATCACTTTATCATATGGTGTTTGGAAATACCTTGGATGAATCATTTAGCTGAAACAGAACCCACTGATGCAATTTAGAGATGGGAATACCTGTCCATGTGCAGTTCTTTTCTTTAAATATCAATGGATATGCATATTGCGCTCAAAATTAGAAAGATTGACATAGGACATTTTTCCCCTCAAGGAAAATGAAATGCAAATAAATGGTCCATTAGCACACAGATTAGTGCTTCTGATTCATGCAGTGTTTCCACCTGCTTAGATATTGTGCTCTCTGAGATGAATCATCGAGATATTTGATAGATTTCCTTCCCTTCCTCCAACTGTTCTGGATATTTGGACGTAAGATCTAGGCTTAAAGGGAAACGTTTGATTTGGAATTTAATTCTTAAGGAGAAAATTAGCCAGATTACATGTTGCTAAAATAAGACAAATTAAGAGTGACTTGGATTTCCACCCAAGTGACAGAATTAGAGGAAGAATAAATCAGTGACCAGGCTACCCTAATTTCTAGAAGCAGGAACCATAAATGATTAGATGGAGACCATCTAATCAGTAATGAGATCTCTGTACCTCCCTTCTAATGTTCCCAGATTCCTTTTATTTCCCAGAGTAATAGAGATTAAAGGCACTTAGCACAAATTTAGGAGTTCTAATTTTAGCCACGGGATTGGCATAAGAATCCTGAAGACTGAGAGTCTATTTTCACGTGGTTGACAAACAGAAAGGGTCAACAAAATAAATCACTTCTGTGGGGGACAGGGAAAACTTGCCCTTTGCCCCCAGAGGCTTGCTGAAAGATCAACTCAAAATAAGGAAGACTGATAAGAGGAAGAGATATATCATGCACACAGGGAGAATCACAGAGTGATTACCCAAGACCCCAGGAGGGGTCCAAAAGTTTATACACCCTCATTTCAGAGGGGAGGAAGAGATGAGGAATGTAGGTAATTCTGTTCAGGGACAAGAAATAGTTACTAGGGAGAATGAATGGGTATTTGGGAGATTGACTTATAAATGATTCTCTCTGGAAATTAAATTAATCTGAGAGACAGGTATTAGCTTTAAAATGGACTGGGCTAGGTCTGGTTGTATTCCTGGTCTT
>NW_003852423.1:3833060-3834315 GCF_000181295.1 Otolemur garnettii | reverse complement strand
GCGCCTTAGCCGCTTGAGCCACAGGCGCCGAGCCAGCAGTTGTTCTTTTTGATAGGTCTGTCTGGTTTATGTAGATAGGGGGAAGGCCCCTTCCAATAACTTTCAATCTCTGAGGGCCTTTAGCTCAAAATTTTCTTTCGCCCAAGGAGTCAGTCATATTTTGGGGTGAGTTCCCCCAGCTGCTTCACTAGCAACTGAAACCGTGTGTGTAATTGAGGGCCTGGACTCTCACTGATGGCATTCCTCATGGAAGGCTCCATTTGTTGAACTTCACACTGTGCCTTCTGTGAACATATAAAGTGGTGTGCAAATTGCATTTCACGGTAATACCAAGGGCTTGACTTTTCTCTGATATGCTTTGAGCAAAAGCACATTTTCTAATATCCAGAGCCACAAGTGAGAGAGGGCAAGACACCCCTGGTGGGGCTGCTGCTTCTCACCTGTCACACAATAAGCCAGATATTTAGAGAGGCATATGAAAGAAATGTTGAGGACCATTTATAGCATGATACACCTCTAAGTACATCTCTACATGTATATTTCCAATAACACAGATGGCTCTTCGCAAAAGCCAGAGCCTAAACACATTTCAACTGACATCATGATCTTTACACAAAGGGGTAACCCGGTCATCTATATATGATGTGGGAAGCATCTTTGCTCAAATAGATAAAGATTTCATGATTCAGAAAAGCAATGTGAAGATTAAATAGGGTGACCAGACGTCCCGATTTTTAACAATTTGTCCCGCATCCCGTGGCGTTTTAAAAGTCCTGATTTTTGGAAAGAATGCACCAACGGCTGGGAGAACAGTAAGGGAATATACGGTTTTTGGCTGCCATGTGGCTATTTCACCAGGATATGAGTTTTGTATTATTTTTGTTAATTTTATAATGTTAGACTGTAATAACAAATAATTGTTGAGAAGTGATTATCGAGAACTGCTTATCAAAGTTTGCATTGTTGTCAGGCCCCGCCCCCGCCCCCACCTGATTGGTGTCCCGCTTTACCAATGTTAAAATCTGGTCACCTTAATCTTAAACCATATAGAATTGCCAGTATCAACTCTGTTTGACCTAAAAGATGGTAATACATCGGGTGTAACTTAATACTGTTCTGAAGTTGGGAGATGGGAAGAGATCAGTTCATTTGTTGATGGTGTTTTTTTTTTTTTTTTCTTTCTGAGACCATGTAAGCAAATCAAATGAAATGCTCTGTTTGGTTCAGGACCATATTTTTTTTTTTTTTTTTTTTT
>NW_003852423.1:3806422-3830809 GCF_000181295.1 Otolemur garnettii | reverse complement strand
GGCTGGATTCGAACCCGCCACCTTAGGTGTATGTGGCTGGTGCCTTAGCCACTTGAGCCACAGGCGCTGAACCTATTTTCTTATTGATAAGTTTGAGTTCTCTGTAAGTTCTAGTTATCAGACCTTTGTCAGAAGCATAACCTGCAGAAATCTTCTCCCAGTATGAGGGTTGTCTGTTTGCTTTACTTACTGTGCTCTTGGCTGTGCAAAAGCTTTTTAGTTTGATCAGATAACAATGTTGATTCTTCCCAGCCATAAGCATAGTATGTTTTTCCATTTGTTAACATCTTTAGCTATTTTTTTCTTCAGAGTTTCATAATTCTCTTTATAGAAATCTTTCACATCCTTTGTTAGGTAAATTCCCAGGTATTTCCTCTTCTTTGGCACTATTGTAAAAGGAATAGAGTCCTTGACTATATTTTCAGCCTGACTATTGTTGGCATATATAAAAGCTACTGACTTGTAAGTATTGATTTTCTATCCTGAGATGCTACTTTATTCCTTGATCACTTCTAAGAGTTTGAAAGTTGAGTCCCTGGGATTTTCCAGGTATAGCATTATATCATCAGTGAGTAGTGAGAATTTCATCTCTTCTGAGGCTATTTGGATACACTTGATTGCCTTGCCTGATTGCTCTGGCTATGACTTCCATTACTATGTTGAATAGCAGTGGACACAATGGGCATCTTTGCCTGGTTCCTGATCTGAGTGGAAATGTTTTCAGTTTTACACCATTCAATATGATATTGCTGTGGGTTTGCTGTAGATGGCCTCTATCAGTTTAAGAAATATCTCTTCTATGCCTATTTTCATAAGTGTTCTGATCATGAAAGGATGCTAGATATTATCAAAGTCCTTTTCTGCATCAATTGAATCATATGGTCTTTGTTTTTTATTTTATTGATGTGATATATTATATTTATTGATTTGCGTGGCTCAGCACCTGTGGCTCACATGGCTAAGGTGCCAGCCGCATACACCTGAGCTGGCAGGTTCGAATCCAGCCTGGGCCTGCCAAACAACAGTGACGGCTGCAACCAAAAAATAGCCAGGCATTGTTGCAGGCACCTGTAATCCCAGCTACTTGGGAGGTGGAGGCAGGAGACTCACTTGAGCCCAGGGCTTGGAGGTTGCTGTGAGCTATGATGCCATGGCACTCTACCCAGGGTGAAAGCTTGAGTCTCTGTCTCAAAAAAAACCAATAGATTAGCATATGTTCAACCAACCCTGTAACCTTGGAATAAAACCAACTTGATCATGGTGTATAATTTTTTTTTTTTACAGTGAAAGCAAATTAATTTATTTAGTATTTTTTCCATTCCATATCATCAGGAGGGTTGATTTCAACCTTTCTTTTACCTACATCAGACCAGTTGGTACTTAAAACTGTACCACCAGACTCCATGAATGATTTGTTCATGGCACGTTTAACTTCATCAGAACCATCTGAATAGATCTGCTGAAATAATTTGTTTAAAGCTGCATCTCCCTCCAACTTCTCATTCTTTTCTTCTTCTTTGATCTCACCAACCAATTTATCCCAATTTCTTGTAAACTGAGATGATGATAGATATAGATTCTTTACATCTGCTATGAATTGTTTTGGCTTAGACACATCTCCTTGCCCCTCTAAGGTTTCCCATCTCACAGCCTCTGGCTTTTTCATTTTAATTTCAATCTTTGTTGAAAGTACTTTAAATGTGCTCTGTTCTGGTATAATAGGATAAAGTGGTCTCAGTTTCAGATCGTAGTCCTCTCCAGATGGGAGTTTCACCAAAGCAGACAACTCTTTTTCCGAAAATTCTACATTTACATTGTTCTTCTGAACATTCTTGATCATAAGTGTAATGATTACATGAGATTCTGCTTGATACCAGTCATACTTGATTTTCGACTGATGAGTCCGCTGGGATGTAGACACCCCAGATTCTGATCCATTCTGAGCTTTGTGACACCTTTTAATCCAGACAGTGAAATCAGGATCTGTACTGTCTAATTTTTGTCTTTCTGTAAAAGTTTCTAGAGCTGCAGCATCATTTTTTTCATGGTATTCAGAAATCCCTTTTCTCAGAGTAGCAGAAGAATTATTTGGATTGAGTTCTAGAGACTTCTTTGCATCAGCAATAGCATCACAGTAATTCCCAAGAAGAATGTGACAATAAGCTCTTTGACAATAATATTATGCATTATCTGGTTTCTGTTCCAAAGCCTTAGTCAGCTCCTCTAACACCGCCTGGGGGTCCTCGTCGATCAGAGCATCTGAGAAGCTCTGGAAAAACCTCTGGGGTTTTTCAGGGCCAGCTGCAGCCGCTGCCATCCCTAATAGTCACAATTGCTCATATAATTTTTTTGATGTGTTGTTGAATTCTGTTTGTTAAGATCTTATTGAATATTTTTGCATCTATATTCATTAATGATATTGGTCTATAATTTTCTTTCCTTGTTGGTTCCTTTCCTGGTTTGGGTGATATTTGCTTCATATAAAGTGTTGGGAAGTATTTCTTCTTTTTCTATGCTTTGGAAAACATTGTATAATATAGGTCCTAGTTCCTCTTGAAAGGTTTGATAGAATTTGGATGTAAAGCCATCTGGTCCCAGACTTAACCTTTTTAAGGAAATTTTGTATTGTTGATGCTATTTCATGATTAATATAGGTCTATTCAAGATTTCTAATTCTTTCTGGTTGAGTCTAGGAAGGTGGCATGCTTCCAGGTATTGGTCCATTTCCTTCACATTTTCATATTTCTGGGAATAGAGATTTTTGTAGTAATCATTCAGGATTTTTTGACTTTATGAAGTGTCTATTGTTATTTCTCCTTTATCGTTTATAATAGATGATATTAGAGATTTTATTTTTCTATTTCTGGTTAGGTTGGCCAAAGGTTTATCAATTCTGTTAATCTTTTGCAAAAACCAACCTTTTATTTCATTGATCTTCTGAATGATTCTTTTGTTTTCAATTTCATTTAATTCTGTCCTAATTTTGGTTGTTTCTTTTCTTCTGCTGGGTTTGGGATTGCAATGTTCTTCCCTTTCCAGTTGCTTGAAATGATCCATTAAGTTGTTGGCTTCCTCTGTTTGTTTTCTTGATAAAGGCTTCCAATATTATACATTTTTCTCTTAGGACTGCCTTTGCAGTATCCCACAGGTTTTGAGAATTTGTGTCTTTGTTATCATTTTGTTCCAAAAATTTGGTGATTTCCTTCATTTTTTCTTTTCTTTTCTTTTCTTTTTCTTTCTTTCTTTCTTTTTTTTTTTTTTTTTTTGAGACAGAGCCTCAAGCTTTCACCCTGGGTAGAGTGCTGTGGCATCACAGCTCACAGCAACCCCTAACTCCTGGGCTCAAGCGATTCTCTTGCCTCTGACTCCCAAGTAGCTGGGACTACAGGCACCTGCCACAACACCTGGCTACTTTTTGGTTGCAGCTGTCATTTTTGTTTGGCAGGCCCAGGCTGGATTTGAACCTGTCAGCTTAGGTGTATGTGACTGGCACCCTAGCTGCTTGAGCCACAGGTGCTGAGCTGTGATTTCCTTCTTAATCTTGTCTTTGACCCAGCTATTATTCAGCCTAAGATTATTTAGTTTCCATGGCTTTGTTTGAGTATGAAGATTCCTGTTGCCGTTGAGTTCAACTATTATTCCATGGTGGTCTGAGAAAATACAAGGAATAATTTCTACACTTTTAAATTTGCTGAGGTTAGATTTGTGTCCTAGTATATGAACTATTTTGGAGGATGACCCATGGGCTGATGAGACGAATGTATATTCAGTTTTATTAGGGTGAAATGTTCTCTAGAGGTCTGTAAAGTCCATTTGTTCTAGGGTCAGGTTTAAGTTTCATATTTCTTTGCTTAGTTTCTTCTTGGAGGATCTATCCAAAACTGTCAAAGAGGTGTTAAAATCTCCAACTATTATAGTGCAGGAAGATATCAAGTTGTTCATATCCATTAGGGTCTGCTTTATGAATCGAGGAGGATTCTGGTAGGGTGCATGAATGTTAATTATCAAAATCTCTTCATGTTGGCATGAACACTCAAATTTGGCTTGACAAATGTGTAGTGACCTTCCTTGTCTTACAAAGGCCCCCTTCTGAGTTTTGGCCAGAGACTCTGAGGACCTATTTGGTGAGATAGCACAAGCTAGCTCTGTGTTGATATCAGCCAACCTCTACCCTATCCTAAGAAACTACAGTATTAGGTTTAAATCTCAATTATGAAGAGATGTGAATAGTTAAGGTACCCAGACCGCACCCTTCGGTTCTTTTCCCGTACAGAACTTCAAAGGTCAACCTCCGCATGTCCCCGAGTGGACAGCCCCAGACATGGGTTCCAATTAAATTATCTCAGGCAGTGCAAACCCTGCTCAACAGAGAGGGATTCAAGATTCTCTAACAGCACAATTGGAGCCAGGGGTCTACATTCCCACTCACCAGACTCAATCCACACTGTTGTCTGCTTCTCTGCTCACAGGCCCAGTTGGAGCCAGGGCCCATGCCCCCGTTCAGCAGTCTTAGACCACACCCAGCTAGTCTCTGCTTGCCAGATCAGTGGAGTCATGGGATCATGCCCCCACCTGCCAGTCTCAGCCCAGTGCCTGGCAAACCTCTGTTCCAAGCTCTGTTAGAGTCAGGACACTGCACTCTGCCCACAGGTCTCAGTCCTCACCTGGTAAGCCTCTGCTCACCAGCCCTGCTGGGGACAGGGGACCACACCCTAGCCCTCAGGTCTTGGTTCACACCCAGTAAGCCACTGTTCAAGGGTTCTATTGGAATCAGGGACCATGCCCTTGCTCTCAGGTCTCAGTCCATACCTAGCAAGCCTCTGTTCGTGGCCCAGCAGAGGCCGGGGACAAACCCTGTCTGCCAAACTCAGTCCACATGGGGCAGTGGACTCAGTGCACTGGCTCTGACAGCACCCACTCTCCCACTATGGGTGCTGTCAGAGCCTGGGGTTCTGCATGGCCTGAACTGAGGGTCAACACCACTACTGGCCAGGCATATTCATAACCAGAGGACTTGGCCTCCTCTTGCTGAGTGTCTCTTTCTTCCCACACCCTCTTTCTTCCCTGTTAGTCACAGATTTTGTCCTGATGATTGACAGTCCACACTATGCCCAAATCTCTCAAGATAAGACCAAACACCTTGGTCTGCTGGGGTCAGAACTTTAGAAAACTATGTAAAGGGGAAGGGTGGACTGGGAGTTTGGACATGTGGTAGAAAATATCTGTTTAATTTTATCCCTTATGGGGTTGTGTCTTGGATCATAAGTGGGACCTCCCTGAAGAAAGAGACTTGGAGTTTAGGGGCTCTCTCCAGAAAGGTAAAATGAGAGGTCTTTTGTTCCCTGCTCATTTGCAGATAGCCTGTGGCAGACCCCCTGCTTGGGGGTGGGGAGGTCGCCTATCCTCTAGTCGATAGACTTTGTGCCTGTAATTTGTGTTCTTGAATATTCTTCCTTGTAGTTACAGCTTGCTGAATTTCTTTCTTGGCTCAGCTCTCCACCTTTGGGTTCATAGAGTCCGATTCTGTCCAGTTTTTCTTCCTCTGCTCAGGAGCCTCTGCCAAGGGTTGCTACCAGTCATCCATCTTCCCAGAATTTCCCCCAATTTTTAGTAGTATGTTTTTTTTTGGGGCTGGAGCTGGGTTTGAACCCACCACCTCTTGTATATGGGGTTGGTGTTCCACTCCTTTGAGCTACAGGTGCTGCCCAGTACTATGCTTTCTTAATCTTAAGTTATCTTTCTCTCTTGTTTTAGAGGCTCTGTATATACTAAAAAGTGAACCAGCATAGTAAAGAAATACTCTATTCACGTCTACATAGTCAACTATTTAATTCAATCACAGACTAAAATGAAAGAAAAGCAAGATATTTCATGCTTTTCTTTCCTCTCTGTAGCCCCTCTGCCACTGCAGAACATAGTAATCTGTATCTTTGTCATCTCTTTCCACTTGGCAAATGCCTTTTATGTCAGCCATGAAAATGGAGGCAGACTTTTCTTAGTGCCATTTTGCTAAAGGAACTGCAGAGATCTTCTGGGAGTTGACATGCCTTGGGGTTCTTTAACATCCACATTAATAATATAAAGTAGCATCTGGTATTTAAAGGACTCCTGTTAATGATACATTTCTGGATTAAAAATTAAATTCCATCTAATCTTTTAGTTAGCTGCATTCTCCCCAGAGACTATCTCCAGTAGAAAGCATTTGATTTGCTAACAGTATAAAACATTTTCTTGCTGACAGCTAAAATTAGGACTTTCTGTGGGGAGTGAAGGGAAGCCAGTAGGAGAAAGAAAAGAGATGAAATTTCAGATGTCCCTTGGGAATTTGTTCAGATTTGTTGTAGCCTACCAGATCTTTTACTTTTCTTTCTTCCTTCCTTCCTTCCTTCCTTCCTTCCTTCCTTTCTTTCTTTCTTTCTTTCTTTCTTTCTTTCTTTCTTTCTTTCTTTCTTTCTTTCTTTCTTTCTTTCTGAGACAGACTCTCACTATGTCACCCTCAGTAGAGTGCAGTGGCATCACACAGCTCACAGCAACCTCAAACTCTTAGGCTTAAGGGATTCTCTTGCCTCAGCCTCCCAAGTAGCTGGGACTACAGGTGCCCACCACAATGCCTGGCTATTTTTTTGTTGCAGTTATGGTTGTTTAGCAGGCCTGGGCCAGGCTTGAACCCACCAACCTCTGTGTATGTGGCTGCCACCATAATGACTATGCTACAGGTGTCAAACCAGATCTTTTTCTTTTTACTTTGTCTTTCTTTTTTAGTCCACTGGAATCAGAATTTGCAGGATTTAAAAAATATATATTGTTTTGAGGTGAACTAATTTTCATTTGTTTCTTTTTGTCAAAAGGGAAAACCTGTTTATGGGAATATTAACTTTGGAATTTTCAACTGGAACCTTAGGGAAAAAAATTGAAGTTTTAACTGGGTTAATGTCTTTATTTTCCTCATAGTTAAAACTTTTTTTTTTTTTTTTTTACCTTTTCTATGGCTTTTTTTTTTTTTTTAAAGTTTGTACCCTGTTGAGAGTCTTTTATAGCTGTGGTCTCCAACCCCCAAGCCCAAATGGTACCCAGCCCTCGCCTGTTACAAAGGTGTTACTCACCTTACAGGAGGAGGGAGGAGCGGGTGAGCAAGTGAGGTTTCTTTTGTATTCATAACTGCTCCCCATGGCTGGTGTCACTGCCAGAGCTGCACCCTCTGCCAGATCAGCAACAGCATTAGCTTCTCATAGGAGTGTGAGCCCTTCTGTTAACTGCACATGCAAGGGATCTAGGTTGTTCACTCTTTATGAAAATCTAATGCCTGATGATCTGCAGTGGAGCTAAGGACATAAGCAACACTTCAGGTGTCACTGTCTTCCATTACCTCCTGGTGGGACCATTCAGTTGTAGGAAAACAAGCTCAGGACTCCTGCTGATTCTGCATTATGGTGAATTATACAGTTACTTCAATAGTTATTACAAATGTAATAATAATAGAAAGTATACAATAAATTTAGTGCACTAGAATCATCCAGAAACCATCTCCCAATCCTCACCCCCATCTGTGGAAAAACTGTCTTCCATGAACCTGGTCCTTGCTGCCGGAAAGGGTGGGGATCACTGTTTTATAGCATCATGGAATGATAATAAGCATAATTTAGTCATGTGAAGGAGAGTAGATATTAGCTTTAGTAGTAATTATTTTTTACTTTATTAATTCAAAGATCTAAAGCACATCCTAGCTAGCTTTGTTTGCAAGTATTAGTGTCTATTTTAATGAGAACAGAAAACCACAGAGATGTTAGGCATCTTCCCTCTGGTTTCAAATATAATCATTGATTGCTACAGAAATGGAATTTGGAAGGCAAATGATTCTAAAAGACTACGTACTCTCAAACATACTAATAGCATAAGAGGAATCAAAGGCTCTTAAATGTTGATGACAAAAGCCCAGAGGGACTCGTCATTTCAATTTCTTCTACAACATCCTGGTTTAGTTTTATCTTATCTCCACTGATAGATCTGCTTCTGAGGCAGGCTATTCCTAACAGTGAACCACAAAAGAGAGGATCAAGACAATGAGGTGAAATCACATATGCAAATAACCGCACAAGTGATATAAAGGCTGTTTGCTGACACTCAAACTACATAGCAAATTGAGTGGTCCCTGACTGTAGGTGGGTTCTTTGGAATTTTTTTTTTTTTTTTGAGATGAAGTCTTGCTCTGTCTCTCTGGGTAGAGTGCAGTGGCATCATCATAGCTCACTGCAATCTCCAGCTCTTGGGTTCAAGCAGTCCTCCTGTCTCAGCCTCCCAAGTAGTTGGGACTACAGACACTCGCCACAATGTCCAGCCAAGTTTTCTGTGTTTGGTAGAGATGGGGGGGGTCTCACTTTTACTGAGGCTAGTCTCACACTCCTGAGGTCAAGCAATCCTCCTGCCTCAGCCTCCCAGAATGCCAGCGAGCTACTACTGCACCTGGCCTTTTGGGGATTCATTTTTTAAAAAAATTCAGTAAAGTGGACATAACTTAAAATTTACAATTTAACCATTGTTAAATGTATATTTCAGTAGTATAAGGTACATGCTTGTGTAGCCATCACCACTATCCAATTTCAGAACATTTTATTATCCCACATGGAAACCCAGTACCCATTAAATAGTAACTTGTCATAGCCCAGCCCCTGGCAACTGCCATTTACTTTCTGTCTCTGAATTTGACTGCTCCAGGGACCTCATGTAAGGGGAACCATACAGTCTTTTGGTGACTGGTTTATTTCATTTAGCTAAATGTCTTCAAGGTTTAACCATATTGTGGCATGTGAGAGAATTTTATTCCTTTTCAGATTGAGTAATATTCCATTGTATTTATGCACCACATTTGTTTATCCATTCATCTGTTGATGGACATTTGGGCTTCTTCACTTTTTTAACTGTTATGGATAATGTTGCAATGAATATGGGTGTGCAAATATCTCCTTGAGACACCGTCTTCCAGTCTCTTCAGTACACCTCCATTCTCTCCCATATACCTTGTAGTGGAATTGCTAAAGTATATGGCAATCCTCATTTTTAATTTTCTTATGTCTTTACATAAATTAGAAACCTCTATACAGACTATATGGTAATTCTATGTGTAATTTTTTGAAGAACTCTTATATTGCTTTCCATAGTGGTTGTGTCATTATACTTCCCACCAGCAAAGCACAAGGGTTCCAATTTCTATACATCTTCATCAAAATTTATTTTCTGGTTTTTTTTTTTGTTTGTTTGTTTTGTTTTTTTGAGACAGAGCCTCAAGCTTTCACCCTGGGCAGAGTGCTGTGACATCACAGCTCACAGCAACCTCCAACTCCTGGGCAAAAGCGATTCTCCTGTCTCTGCCTCCCAAGTAGCTGAGACTACAGGCACCCGCCACAACTCCCGACTAGTTTTTGGTTGCAGCCATCATTGTTGTTTGGCAGGCCCGGTCTGGATTCGAACCCATCAGCTCAGGTGTATGAGGCTGGCACCTTAGCCTCTTGAGCCACAGGCACTGAGTATATTTTCTGTTTTTTAAAATAATAGCCAGGTGTAAAGTGGTGTCTCATTTTACCTGTGGATTCATTTAGTTTGGCTGTGTGGGTAGGTTACAGTCTTTTAGAAAAATTTGATATAATTGGCAATATTGAATATGAGAAGCATATAGGTAAAATTTCAAATTTCTGCTTTCTTATGAAAAATCAGATGCCCTGGCAGGCATGCCCTGAGCTCTAATTCTTACATGGATATTATTGGCTAGAGATGGATGATCACTCCCCCTTCTGCATATGGCAGGAGGTGCCATAGTCACAGTTTTCCACAGACCCTGCCATTCCTTATTGGCATCCTCTTTTACCCCTCACATGCTAACTTTTTAAACTGCTTACACTGACAGGCCTTTGAGTGTGCAACTAGTGTCTGAGCTAAAGAGTATTAAAGAGAAGATGATATTGTGAAATGTGAAATACACAGAGTAGAAAGTTTTTTTTTGGGGGGGGGTCACTCTCAAGAGCAAAGAATAAAATTTGTCTGAGAGAATAGTTGGAAAAATATAGCAATATGAAAAGATGTTTCTGATATGCTTAACATTTAATTAGCAAAATATATCTACTGCACACCTGCAATGTACAAGGTATTGTTCTAAGCACATGAAAGATATCACTGAATGAAATAACCATAAAGCCCCACCCTGTCTTTCTTGCACTTATATTCTAGTTAGAGAAGGGGGTGCAGAAAATAAAGTATAGATATAATTAAATAAGCAAATTGCATTGTATATTAAGTTTAAAAAGTGGAATGAAAATTATTAATTATATTTAATTGTGCCAGGCAAAAAAATCATACTTATTTTTCAAAAACAAAAGAGGCAAAAATCTTAGTAACTGTGTAGTTGTAAGATTCACTATCTCTCTCTGTATTCCTAAGTTTTATTGGCAGTATTTGCTTCAGACAATTTAAAAATAAATTGTAATTTTTGCAAAGCGTAAAGAAAAGCAGTTGATTCAATAGTTGGCCACCGATTTTTGATGAGAGATTGAAAATAAATAAGCTGTGTTTGGCCATCTGGTGCCCCAAATTCAGAGGTAGAAATTTTGTTTCTGAGCCCAAACTTATGAATATTTATTTTTTTTAAACTTAAAATAATGGAAAGGTTGATGTCAAACCTGAGGTTCAGGAATACCTTATCTTCCGAAGTCAGGATCCATCAGGGGCTTGGAGCAGGCATATTATTTTTACCCCCATGGGTGAAACACATAATCTTAAATCCATATATCAATTTGGGTCATCTAAATTTTTTTTTTTTTAAAACAGAGTCTCACTATGTTACCCTGGGTAGAGTGCTATGGTGTCACAGCTCACAGCAACCTTAAACTCCTGGGCTTAAGTGATTCTCTTGCCTCAGCCTCCCTAGTAGTTGGGACTGCAGGTGCCCACCACAACGCCTGACTATTTTTTTGTTTGTTTGTTTGTGGTTATCATTGTTTGGCAGGCCCAGGCTGTGTTCGAACCCACCAGCTCTGGTGCATGTGCCTAGCACCCTAGCCACTGAGCTACAGGCACTGAGCCCATCTATCTTTAATATTGATAAAAGTGCTGATTTAGTAGAGACACTTCTGGCACATATATTTTTTCTTACAGTATTTTTCAATGAACCTTTATAATGCCTCCACCTTTAAATCTTTCTGAAAACATTTTTATTGATGTATATATACAGTATGTGTGTGTATGTATATATGTATACACCCATATAACATCATGAAGTTTTGCAAGCTGGACACCTTTGAAACCAGCACCAGTTAAAGAAATGGAGTATTCACATTCCCTGAAAAAAAAAAACCCTTATCCCACTTTCCAATCACTACGTCCCTGAGGCTAATCACTCTCTGGATTTTTAACGGCCCACATTAGCTTTGCTTGTTTTGTGCTTTATATAAATGGAAGCATAGCATGTCTCCATTTGATGATGTGACTTAAGTAGAACTATACTTGGAAAGCTCGAAATTACAAAATTATTTATATTCAGCTTCAAAGGCACTTATTTGATCCAAGTATAATTAGTTCCAGGGTTTCTACCACTGGCCTGATGGTAGGAATGACAGCGTCATCATGAAAATGTAGATTCCGAGGTTCATTCCCTGAAAATTCTAATCCAATTGGTAGGGCTGGGCCTGGGAATCTGAATTTAATCAAGCATTCTGGTGAGTCTTACCAAGAATTCTGGGAAATCCTGCTCCACACCCCTTGTGGCTGCCCAGTTTTATAATCACAGGTAGAAATGATTGGTGAGCAATTTGAAATTGTTAACTCAGTGTAATCAAACTTGCTTGATAAGAATCCAGTAGAGGGTAGAGGGCAGGTGCAGTGGCTCACACCTGTAATCCGAGCACTCTGGGAGGCCAAGGCAGCAGAATTGCTTGAGGACTGGACTTTGAATCCAGCCTGTGTGAGAATGAGACCCCCATCTTTACTAAAAATAGAAACAATTAGCCAGGCATGGTGGCAGGCACCTGTAGTCCCAGCTACTCAGGAAGCTGAGATAAGTGGATCACTTGAGCCCAGGAGTTGGAGGTTGCAGTGAGCTATGATGATATTACTGTACTCTACCTGGGGCAACAGAGCAAGATTTTGTTTCAAAATAAATAAATAAATAAAAAAGCTAGTGGGACTGCAATACAACTTTTTTGGAAGGATATATGGAAGGATATATGGAAAGAACTCAAGCTAGACCTCCCATTTGATCCTGCAATCCCATTACTGGCCATCTACCCAAAAGGAAAAAAATTCTTTTACCATAAGGACACTTGTACTAGACTGTTTATTGCAGCTCAATTTACAATCACCAAAATGTGGAAACAGCCCAAATGCCCACCAACCTAGGAATGATGTGACAAGCTGTGATAGATATATGCCATGGAATACTATTCAGCCATTAAAAAGATGGAGACTTTACATCATTTGTAGTAACCTGGATGGAAGTGGAACATTATTCTTAGTAAAGCATCATAATAGTGGAGAAGCAAGAATCTTATGTACAATTCTCATATGAGGACAGTTGATGACCTAGTACACAGTTGGGGGTAGGGGAAGGGAAGAGCAGACAGAGGGAAGGAGGGAGGGGGCTGGGGGGATCACAGTGTGTGACACACCTTTTGGAGGGTAGAACACAATGATAAGAGGGACTTTACCTAACAAATGCATTCAATGTAACCTGGTTCTAGTGAGAACCTTGTCCTGCCCTTAGACTGAAATGCTAGCAGAACATTGGGGTAATGATATTCTATTTATTTTAATCTGTGGGGTGAACTGAGACACAGGTAATTCTGGCCTTATGAATGGAAGGGTTGGCAGTAGCCTAGGTCTACTCACATTTTGTTCTGTCTGACAAAACAAGAACTTGATTGAGGTATGTTTTACTAAGCTCCTAAGACCAAAGAGAGGAAACTTTCCTGCCAACTGTCCTTAACTTTAAAGGTAAACAAAGGCAACTATGCAAGCGTGCTGCACATTGCCCTTAACCTTGGTGTTGTTGGTGAATGAGCTCCTCACTGTGGGCAGGTTCACCTGCGTGCACATCACTGGGAGCCGCCTCCTGTTGCTCTGGGACAAAAGTGATTCCAACTCAGCCCTTTCTCTAGTTAGCAAATAAGAGGGATGGTTTTTTGTTGGTTTGTTTTTTGTAAACAAACCTCACTGTGTCACCCTTGGAAAAATGCCATGGTGTCATAGCTCACAGCAACCTCAAACTCCTGGGCTCAAGCAATCCTCTTGCCTCAGACTCCTGAGTAGCTGAGACTACAGGTGCCCACTGCAATGCTGGGCTATTTTTAGAGACAGGGTCTCACTCTTGCTCAGGCTGGTCTCAGACCCCTGAGCTCAGGCAATTCACCGCCTCTGCCTCCCAGAGTGCTAGGATTACAGGCATGAGCTACCTTGCCAGGTCTTCTGAGGGATGTTGTTTTAAAGGTTTTGGACCTACCTTCAATCTATAAGTCTAAAATTGCATATAATAAAACTTCCCATAGAAGTTCTTTAGAAATGCATACTCTAAAGATTGATGCCATGAAAAAACAAACAAAAAACCCAAAAAAGCCAGGTGTTGTGGTGGACACCTGTAGTCCCAGCTACTCAGGAGGCTAAGGCAAGAGAATCGCCTGAGCCCCGGAGTTGGAAGCTGCTGTGAGCTGTGATGGCACAGCACTCTCTACTGAGGGCAATAAAGACTCTGTCTCTTAAAAAAAAAAAAAAAAGATTGACACCATGGTGTAATTTCTGTTTCTTCAACAAACTGCCCATTTCACCACTTCTCTGCCTTTTCACCAGAATGTTCTCCAAATTCTCACTACTGTTGTTTCTCATCTCTTGAATCCATATTGTCAGACAGACTCCCATGAGGTCTAAAATAGCAAGTCATTTTTTTTTTCATGTCCAGCCTAACTGGTGGTATAGTAAGTCATTTTTTCCTGCAGTGGTTCTCCAAGTGTGGTCTGGGGAGGCCACGGATCCACAAGACCTGTGCAGGGATCTGTCTGTCAGATGAAAACTGCATTCCTAGTAGGGCTTAGTCTTTCTTTGTCACTGCATTGGCATTCTCCTCTGGGGGTACCGTGGAGTTTTCCAGAGGCTCTATGATAGGGGGCTCACATC
Organism: Otolemur garnettii; assembly: GCF_000181295.1. Taxonomy (NCBI): domain Eukaryota; kingdom Metazoa; phylum Chordata; class Mammalia; order Primates; family Galagidae; genus Otolemur; species Otolemur garnettii. The sequence continues at coordinate 3,816,661 of NW_003852423.1, read as the reverse complement.
TCTCTGATGCAGAAGGGAATGGATGCCCAAGTGTTTTGGTGTTTTAAAATTTTTTCACTTTTAATTTCTAATATAGTAAATATTTATACATATATATATGTATATATATATATATTCCATATTGCAGTCTTCAGTAATTTTTCTGATTCCAAAAGCTTTAAGAGAGCAGCTTTACGGATTTATCGTATTACCCCCTTTTAAATCACTAGTCTGCATAGCTCGCTTACTATCAGCTGTTTTTCTTGATATTTGAACCCATTCATTACATGCCTTCTCCCCAGACTGTTGGCACCACAAAAGAAGAGATGTCACCTGTCTTCTTTATTACTGTCTTTTCAGAGTTTCAAGTAAGGTCTGGCATATACTATTTGTTAAATGAATGAATAAGTGAATGGATAAGGACAGGAAAAGAAACTAAGAAATGGTAAAAACAACCGCAAAGGCTTATAGCAGTGTTAAATGTTGCTTTTACTCAAACAAATTGCAATTAAAATGAAATTATTAATAAAAGTTTCAAAGTGATAGCACCTAGTGCTGGTGAGGTTATGATGAGATCAGGATCTTATGTCCTGCTGTGTCTGTTGTTTCCTTGTTTTTAAAAAAGTCATAAGAGCCTTAAAAATGTGTCTACCGCTTTTGAAGCAATAATTACACTTCCAGTGATATTTTTAAAGGAAATCATTTGAAATGCCAAATGTATTATTTATAGTAGTAAAAGATGGAAAAAAATCCGAATGTTCAAAATGCTTGAATGGTTACACCAATTATTACATATCCTTATAATGAAATACTTCACAGCCATTGAAAATAACATTTGTAAATCATGTTTAATGGCATGGGAGAAATGGTTATATTTATAATTTAGATGAAAAAAGAATGATTAAAATATATAAACACTGATCTCAACTATAAAAAGTACCAAAAAATACTAACATGAAAGACTTCAAAACTGTAATAATACTGATCTCCAGGTGGTAGGATTATGGATGATTTTTATTTTCTTTATATATTTCACGTTTCTTACACCAAGCCTCCATTAATGTAATAATAAGAAAGTTGTTTTAAATCACAATACATATGCTACAATTTAACAGACAAAGTGTTTAAAATTCTCAGTAGTTAAACCATCAGAGAGACAAAATGGGAGAAATAAAACAACATAAAAACTCACTATTGGAGCATTAAGAGTCTGTCTAAATTTGATTTCTGAGCTGCGTAATTTATTAGCAAGTGACTTACATCTAACATACCAGGATCTTCCATCTATAAGGTGAGATAATAGTACCTAACTCAGAGAGTGGCTGTTAGGATTAAATATGTCTTAGCCCCATACTTGGTATCTGCTAACACTCAATAAACATTAGCTATTATTAGTATATTTAACCACTACTTCTTTATGTAGAAATATTTCAGAAAAGAAATCTCAGATGTCCTGGATTCAAGATTGTTCAGCCAATCAATGTACATAGACAAGATTCCAGAGGTCTGTTTCTCATAGCTCTGGAGTCTGTACATGCTTTGAAAAATTACACCAAAGAAGATAAAAGGAATACCCAGAACGCAAGTCTATGTGGAAATTGGTAAAAGATGACAAACACCCAGTGAGTTGCCTTAGCTTTTCAACTTTAAGGCCTTAAAGGGGCTGTAAAAGGCAGGCTGAGTGTCAGAAAGCTCTGGCTGGCAGATTCTAGCTGTGCTGAGGTAAGCTGGCACCCGCAGGAGAGTTTTCTCACTGCCCCTCCTGGAATAGACAGTTCTGTCTTTCTGTTCTGCATGTAGCTCCTTTCTCCTCTCTGCTCAGGCACCAAGTGCTGGAGAAACCCAAGCCAGGGCCTCTCTTTTCCCTCTTTGACAGTTTTGAATTTATCTCCAAATCTTGCTGTTTGACCCACTCCCTAAATCTCTCTCTAATCTGCTTTCTGTCTTTTTTTTTGAGACAGAGTTTTACTTTGTCACCCCTGGTACAGTGCCATGGTGTTATAGCTCACAGTAACCTCAAACTCTTGGGCTTAAGCCATTCTCTTGCTTCAGACTCCCAAATAGCTGGGACTACAAGCGCCTGCCACAAGGCCCAGCTATTTTTTTGTTGCCTTTGTCATTGTTGTTCAGCAGGCTGGGGCTGGGATCGAACTTGCCAGCCTGAGTGTATGTGGCTGGTGCCCTAGCCTTTCTTTCTGTCTTCATTGCCACTACCATAGAACTGCAACTTCCTCCGCTGTCTGCCTCCCATCTTGCCACTCTCTAATCCGTTTTCCTGCTACAACAGGGATCTTTCAAGAATTGTATCTCATTGGGTCTCTTCTGAGGTGGAATCTTTTCAGTGGTTTCTCATTGCTGTTGCTTTTCGAATAAAGCCTAAACTCTTGCTTACCTTGATGCTTTTCTAATATCCAGACCCTCCAATTATGGAATTATGTTCAGCTTCTTGACATCAATAGTGTCTTAGTTCTACATTTTCTTCCTGAAACGTCTTCATGCTCAAACCTCATCTCTCTTCCCTCCTCCTACCTATATGTTATGTGTTTGTGTCTCCCCTAAATTTCATATGTTGAAGTCCCACTCCCTAGTGTGACTGTATTTGGAGATAGGGTCTTTGTGGAGGCAATTATAGATAAATGGGGCCATTATCTAGTGAGGCCCTGCCTTGAAAGTATTAGTGTCTTAAAAAAAAAAAAAAAGAAACCCTGGATCTTTCTCTCTCTCTCTCCCCCCTCTGCCATGTAAAGACACAGTGAAAAGGTAGCCATCTAAACGCCAGGAAGAATGCCCTCAGAGAAACAACCATGTTCCAGAACTGTGAGAAATAAATTTCTATTGGTTAAGGCACTGTGTGATGGTATCCTAAGCCAACTAATACACCACAAGCCGAACACTTGTTTTTCTTCTCTCATCTCATTTTTCCAATCAATGCAACTTTTTCAGTGGAAAGACTTCCCCTAAATCACTCATCTGGGTATGGTACTCATCCCTCCAGCTCTCAGAGTACCATGAGTTACTACCATCCTACCGTCATCAAAACATTATCACTTGCTATGATTTGATTGTGTCCCCCCCAAAGTTCAGTTGTTTAAACTTAGCAGCAAAGGCAATGAAATTGAGAGGTGGAGCTTTTGAAGGGTAACTAGGTCACAAGGGCTCCCCCTTCATGAATAGGATGAAGGTCCTTATAAAAGAGGTTCACAACGTGTTGGGGCCGGCTTACTCTTCTGCCTGCCATTAGTGTGGAGGCAGGATTCCCCCTATGGGAGGACAGCACCCAGGCGCCATCTTGGAAGCAGAGGGACCAGGCCCTCAGCAGTCAGCACTTTGACTTGGGACTTACAGCCTCCAAAACTGTGAGAAAATAAACTTCGGTTCTTTATAAAGATCAGTCTGTGGCGTTTTGTATTAGCAGCACTAATGAACTCAGACATGACTTCATGTTTCATATTTGATCCCCCACTGGACCTAAGATACCATGAAGATAAAGAACCCAAGTCTGTGCAGCCATAGGGTCTGTCACTGTGCCTGATATGGGGGCATTTCTATGAGTGTTTGGTTTAATTTTTTTTTTTAATTTTTTTAAGACAGAGCCTCAAGCTGTCCCCCTGGGTAGAGTGCTGTGGCATCACAGCTCACAGCAACCTCCAACTCCTGGGCTCAAGTGCGTCTCCTGCCTCAGCCTCCCAAGCAGCTGGGACCACAGGCACCTGCCACAACACCCGGCTATTTTTTGGTTGCAGCCGTCATTGTTGTTTGACAGGCCTGGGCTGGATTTGAACCAGCCACCTTAGGTGTATGTGGCTAGCGCCCCAGCCACTTGAGCCACAGGCACCAAGCCTATTTGGTTTAATTGATCTGACTTTTTGGAAGGGTAAGGCTATTTTCACTCATACTTTCTCTTCCTACCCATAAAAATAACCTGTATTGAAATTTTTGAAACAAAAAAAAGAATAAAAAAGAATCAAAGAATAACTTTAAAGGCAGAAAATTGATTTGTAATAGGGTTGAAGAGAATAGTCTTTTTATGATTTATAAATATATATGAAACTAAAAGCAAATGAAGGATGGAATTGTAATAGAGTGTCTAAATCCTGTATAAGGATGTGTAAATCCTCTATGAGTCATAACAGAGAATGGCTAAGAGCAACGGGCTTTGGAGTTGGCTGTCACCTAGCTTACCTACCACTTGCCAGGTGTGTGATCTTAAGAAACATACTTAATTTCTTTACCACTCAATTTCCTTGGTTGTTCATAGGGGATAATGATTACTGCCCGCCTCCAAGAATTGTTGGGAACATTAAATGAATAAACACAGGTAAAATCTCTTAGACTCATATCCAGCACATACTAAGTACTTAATAGATGGTAGCTGTTATAATTCTTTAAATTAATAAAACAAGTTCAGGAAAAGACAAATTGTTGGTTTTGCTACCCTGCAGGTTGTGGATTATGGGCTGGAACTATGCTGGTTTAGGCATTGTTGAGAATTATTGACTTCTTCTGGCTCTCTTTCCAAAGCTGCCATGTTCAACATACAATATTTTATTTATACCCCACTGTGTTCCAAAATGGATCTTATAAATGAACATAAATAGAAAAAAGTAACATGAGTTTAAGGCAGAATAAAAGAAGAGCAAGGACAAAGTTAGGCTAGGAGTAAATAATAACATTACTAAAAATTATTAGTATATTAACTAAGATAAATTACTGAATCTGCTTGGCCACTTGCTACATACCAGTCCAATCTTTCACCTAAGTTGTTTTTGATACTACAACTTTGTGTAGTAATTAAATATACCTTTTTCCAGATGAAGCAAAGAGAGGTGATCATACTACAGTTATAAGTAGTTAGAACTCAAATCTGCATCTGTCTCTGATACCTGAACTGCCATTATTACATCAAGTGCAACCATTTCAAGAAATAACACACACCTTTGGCCAAAGATGTCAGAGCACTTCTGAAATGTCCTGTAAAAGCTCAGCTTCTTAGTTTTATTTTCTTATGGAGAGATTTTCTTCACTGAATGATATTTGTCATTAGTTGGCTGTGTTTACATAATTTTTCATACTGGTAGTAAAAGAGAAAGTTTAGGAGTGGTTGGGAATAAAGTCTTAGCATAGATATATGGGGCTACAGATATCACTCAGAAAGTTCCTGATCATTTTGCTCAAGTATTTTTTTGAGACAGAGTCTCACTATGTTGCAATCGGTAGAGTGCTGTGGCTTCACAGCTCACAGAAACTTCAAATTCTTGGGCTTAAGTGATTCTCTTGCCTCAGTCTCCCAAGTAGCTAGGACTACAGGCACCCACCATAATGCTGGCTATTTTATTTTTGTTGTTATTGTAGTTGTCATTGTTGTTTGGCAGGCCCGGGCTGGGTTTGAACCCATTGGCCCCGGAGTATATGGCCGGCACCCTAACCACTGAGCTATGGGCACCAAGCCCATCTTGCTCAAGTATTTAAAAAAGAGTTAAGTTAATGGATGTTAAGATTCAGAAGTAAATATGGCAAGGCTAAAAGCCTATGGCAAGATCAGAGATCTTTAGAAATATAGCTGGAAGAAATAAATATATTAAAACCATTATTGCTTGTTTTGTTCACATTGGAACTCTAAAATGACTCTAATTGGGAGTATGAACACATTTTCCTCTCACAGGTAACTTAGATTCAAAAAGCACAATGAAGGGAAAAGCTAACATTGAAATATCCTCAGTTCATTTCTTCCCATTATTCCCCCAGTAAGAACAGAAGATTGTTGTTAATTTGTTAATTCACAGGAACACTTTATCTTATAAAACATCAGATCTAACCATATTAACTATACACAACTCTCTAGATATTCCATGACTTTTTTGTTTTTAATTTTTTCATGACTATAGCTTTGCCGATGACTTTCTTTTTTTTTTTTTTCTATTTTTTTTTAATTGAATGGTAACTATGTACATTAATGCACTTCTGGGGTACAGTGTGGAGTTTTCACACACAATCCTAAACACTTCCATCGAACTGGTCAACACAGCCTTCATGTCATTTTCTTAGTTATTATTTTAAAACGTTCACATTCTACTCTTAGAAAGATTCACTTGTACCCTTGTACGATAAACCTCAGAAGTGATCCCTCCAATCCTCCTCCCTCCACCCATTCCCCCCTCCCCTCTCCCTTGCCCATGACTTTCAATCTGCCTTGATTGTATGGTTCCTTCCTCAACCCACTATCCTGTCTTACTCATTGGTCATAGTTAAAATAGAAAAAATTGGATATGCACTCAACTTTTTATTCCAGATTTCTGGGGTTTGGGTAAGACGGAGGTTGACAAACTATTGTCAGCGATGCAGATGCCTGCCTATTTTTGTAAATAGAAATTGGCTGGGGCACCACCATGTTTATTAGTTTATGTAGCATCTTTGGCTGATTTTGCACTCTATGGGCAGAGTTTAGTTGTGAAAGAGACATTCTGGTCTGCAAAGCCTAAAATATTGCTAGCTCACCCAATACAGAAAAAGTTTGCCAACTCTGGGGATTAGGAGGGAGACACTTTCATTTCTAATTTTATATGTCAAAACAACAACAACAACAAAAGTGTGAGGGAGTGATGTTTTCTTTTCTGTTATATAATTTTTTTCCTAAAACTTGTTTTAAATAAAAACATTTTTAAAGATGCAGCTCAACTGGTATTTCTGTGATGCCTTCTGTTATGGTCTGCCTCCTATATGTTTCTGTGGAAGTGTTAGAATTTGCTATATTAGTATTTATTATATTGCATGACAATTACTGTTCTCATGTCTGTGTCTTAGACAAACCCATGAACTTCAATGACAGAAAATGGGCTGAGCCTTTTTTAAGGGGCTAACTCAGAATAGCATAATGAGAGAAAATGCTTCCTTACTTTTTCACAAAGGTTCACAAAGTATGTTCATAATGATTATTTAATTATCTCCTGGTTTTCCCCAAATATCACCTAATCAGACAACGCTTCTCTAAATACTCTATATAAAGCGCAACCTCTTACATTCTAGCTTCCTTATTCTATTTTATTTCATTTTTTTAAAAAATAAATTTTATTGTGTATATTCACGATGTAGCACAGGAAGTTATAGGACACATAAATAGTAAAGTGGTTACTATAGTGAAGCAAATTAACATATCCATTATTTCCCAGTTAACCCTTTCTTTGTATGATAAGAGCAACTATAATCTACTCATTCAGCAGAAATTCCTAATACAGCACAATTTTTAAAACTATAATCCTCATTTAAACATTAGCTCCTGGGACTTATTCATCCTACATATCTGCTACTTTGTATCCTCTGACCACCTTCTCCCCAATTCTCCACCACCCCCTACCCTGCCCTAGCAACCACTACTTTGTCTCAATCTCTGTTAATTTGACTTTTACATTTTTTTTTAGATTGTCTATATAAGTGAGATCATGCAACATTTTTCTTTCTGTGTCTGGATTATTTCACTTAAATCTTCCAGGTTTCTTCATTTGTGGTGGCAAATGGCAGGGTTTTTTCCTTTTTTAAGGCTGAATAATATTCCTCTTTCTCTCTATTGCATCTCTCTCTAATCACATACCATAGTTTCTTCTATCCATTCATTTACTAATGAACTCAGGTGTTTTCAATTCTTGGCTACTGTGACTATCGCATACGGGAGTGCAGCTGTTTTTAGGAGGTGTGGATTTCATTTTCTTGGGTGATATACCTAGAAGAGGAATTGTTGGATTATATGGTAGTTCTGTTTTTAATTTCTTTAGGAACCTTCATACTGTTTTCCATAAGGACTGTACAATTCTACATTTCCAGAGTATAAGAGTTCTCTTTGCTCCATTCTCTCCCCAACAGTTATCTCTCAACAGTTTGATAATAGCCATCTTAATGGATCTGGGGTGATAATACATAGTGGTTTTGATTTGCATTTCCTGCATGATTAATGATGTTGAGCCCCTTTCACATGCCTGTGGGTAACATTTATGTCTTCTGTGGAGGAAATGAGTTCTTAACTCATTTTTTAATCAAGTTATTTGTTTTTCTGTTTCTGAGTTGTGTGAGTTCTTTATAAATTTTGGGTATTAAGCTCTTATCAAATATATGGTCTGCAAATATTTTTTCTCAGTTGCTGTTTCATTTTGTTGATTATTTCTTTTACTGTGCAGAAGCTTTTTAGTTTGATGTAGTCCCATTTATTTACTTTCCTTTTTCTTTTTTATTATTTTTTATTAAATCATAACTTTGTACATTGATGCATTTATGAGGTTCAGGGTACTGCTTCAATATACAATGTGAAATTCTTACATTGAACTAAGTAACACATCCATCACAATTATACTCATTTCTTAATGGTTTGTAATGTACCATTGTATCATGCACATTAAGTGAGGTCCCCCTGAATACACTCTCTTCTCCATATTACCTCTCCCCTTCCCCTCTCTCTCCTCTTCTACTTTCTGGACTACAGTTAATGTTTTGCCATTCACATAAGGGTTTAGGTGTTTATATATTGATTTCATAGTAGTACTGAGTACTCGGATATGGTACTTTTTTTCCCCATTCTTGAGATACTTTACTAAGAAGAATATGTTTCAGCTCCACCCAGGTAAACATAAAAGACGTGAAGTCTCCATCTTTTTATGGCTACATAGTATTCCATGGTGTACATATACCATAATTTGTTAATCCATTCATGGATTGATGGGCCCTTAGGCTGTTTCCATGTCTTGGCTATTACAAATTGGGCTGCAATAAACATTCTGGTGCAAATGTGTTTGTTGTAAAATAATTTTCTTTTCTTTCTTTCTTTCTTTCTTCACAGTTTTTGGCCAGGATTGGATTTGAACCTGCCACCTCTGGCATATGGGGCTGGCGCCCTACTCCTTTGAGCCACAGGCGCTGCCTCATGTAAAATAAAATAATGTTTGATCATGTGGGTATATACCTAGTAGAGGTATTTGAGGATCAAACAGTAGGTCTACTTTTAGTTCCTTGAGTGTTTTCCAAACTTCTTTCCAAAAAGGTTGTATTAGCTTGCACTCCCACCAGCAGTATAGAAGCATTCCCTTCTCTCTGCATCCACGCCAACATCTGTAGTTTTGGGATTTTGTAATGTGGGCTAATCTTACTGGTGTTAGATAATATCTAAAAATGGTTTTAATTTGCATTTCTTTGATGATTAAGGATGATGGGCATTTTTTCATATGTTTGTAGGCCATGTACCTGTCTTCACCACAGAAGTTTCTGTTCAAGTCTCTTGCCCACCTAGAAATGAGGTTATTTATTCTTTTCTTATTCAATAGTTTTCTTATTGAATTAGCTTGAGTTCTCTGTAGATTCTAGTTATCAGGCCTTTGTTGGAAGCATAACCTGCAATAATTTTCTCCCATTCTGAAGGTTCTCTGTTTGCTTTACTTATTGTGCTCTTGGCTGTGCAGAAGCTTTTTAGTTTGATTAGATCCCAGTAATCTATTTTTGGTGTTGCTTCAATTGCCCAGGGGTCCTCCTCAAAAAATATTCTCCCAGGCCAATTTCTTCAAGTGTTTTTTCTGCACTTTCTTGTAGAATTTTTGTATGTATTTATTCTGTATCCTGAGATGCTGCTGTATTCCTTGATCACTTCTAAGAGTTTTGAAGTTGAGTTCCTGGGATTTTCCAGGTATGGGATCATATCATCAGTGAAGAGTGAGAGTTTAATCTCTGTGAGGCTATTTGGATACCCTTGATTACATCTCTTGCCTGATTGTGCTGGCTAAGACTTCCATTACTATGTTGAATAGCAGTGGAGACAGTGGGCATCCTTGCCTCATTCCTGATCTAAGTGGAAATGATTTTAATTTTACACCATTCAATATGATATTGGCTGTGGGTTTTCTATAAATGGCCTCTATCAGTTTAAGAAATGTCCCTTCTATGCCTATTTTCTTAAGTGTTCTGATCATGAAAGGATGCTGGATATTATCAAAGACTTTTTCTGCATCAATTGAGAGAATCATATGGTCTTTGTTTTTTATTTTATTGATGTGATGTATTATATTTATATATTTGTGTATGTTGATCCAACCCTGTAACCCTGGAATAAAACCAACTTGATCATGGTGTATAATTTTTTTGATGTGTTGTTGAATTCTGTTTGCTAAGATCTTATTGAACATTTTTGTATCTATATTCATTAATGATATTGGTCTATATTTTTCTTTCTTAGTTGGATCCTTTCCTGGTTTGGATATCAGAGTGATATTTGCAGTGTTTTTTTTTATT
>NW_003852423.1:3673584-3806402 GCF_000181295.1 Otolemur garnettii | reverse complement strand
ATTAATGATATTGGTCTATATTTTTCTTTCTTAGTTGGATCCTTTCCTGGTTTGGATATCAGAGTGATATTTGCAGTGTTTTTTTTTTTTTTTTTGGCCAGGGCTGGGTGTTTTGGATTTAAACCTGCCACCTCCGGCATATGGGGCTGGCGCACTACTCCTTTGAGCCACAGGCATCACCCAAGGGGTATATTAGCTTCATAGAATGTGTTTGGAAGTATTCCTTCTTTTTCTATGCTTTGGAAAATGTTATGTACTATAGGTACTAGTTCCTCTTGAAAGGTTTGATAGAATTCGGATGTGAAGCTATCTGGTCCCAGACTTTTTCTTTTTGGGAGATTTCATATTGTTGATGCTATTTCAGTGATTGATATAGGTCTATTCAAGATTTCTAATTCTTTCTGGTTGAGTTTAGGAAGGTGGCGTGCTTCCAGGTATTGGTCCATTTCCTTCAGATTTTCATATTTCTGGGAATAGAGATTTTTGTAGTAATCATTCAGGATTTTTTGAATTCCTGAAGTGTCTGCTCTTATTTCTCCTTTATCATTTCTAATAGACAATATTAGAGATTTTACTTTTCTATTTCTGGTTAGGTTGTCCAAAGGTTTATCAATTTTGTTAATCTTTTGAAAAAAACAACTTTTTGTTTTGTTGATCTTCTGAATGATTCTTTCGTTTTCAATTTCATTTAATTCTCTCCTAATTTTGGTTATTTTTTTTCTTCTGCTGGGTTTGGAGTTGGAATTTTCTTCCTTTTCAAGTTGCTTGAAATGATCCATTAAGTTTTTGGCTTCCTCTCTGTTTTCTTGATGAAGGCTTCCAATGCTATAAATTTCCCTCTTAGGATTGCCTTTACAGTATCTCATAGGTTTTGATAATTTGTGTCTTCATTATCATTTTATTCCAAAAATTTTTTGATTTCCTTCCTAATCTCATCTTTGACCCAGCTATTATTCAGCCTAAGATTATTTAGCTTCCATGACTTTGTTTGAGTATGAAGATTCCCATTGCTGTTGAATTCAACTTTTATTCCTTGGTGGTCTGAGAAGATACAAGGAATAATTTCTACACTTTTAAATTTGCTGAGTTTATACTTGTGTCCTAGGATATGATCTATTTTGGAGGATGATGAGAAGAATGCATATTCAGTTTTATTAGGGTGAAATGTTCTGTAGAAGTCTGTAAAGCCCATTTGTTCTAGGGTCAGGTTTAAATCTCATATTTCTTTGTTTAGTTTCTTCTTGGAGAATCTATCCAAAACTGTCAAAGGGGTGCTAAAATCTCCAATTATTATAGTGCAGGAAGATATCAAGTTGTTCATATCCACGGGGCTCCGCTTTATGAATTGAGGAGCATTCTGGTAGGGTGCATAAATGTTCATTATCAAAATCTCTTCAAATTGAGTGTTTCCCTTGAGTGACCTTCCTTATCTTTCTTTATCTTTGTTGGTTTAAAACCAATTGTATCTGCTACTAAAATTGCAACCCCTGCTTTTTTTTTGGGTTCCATTTGCCTGTATTATACAAGTCCATCCCTTCACCCTGAGTCTATTTTTATACTTTAAGAGAAGGTGAGAATCTTGTATACAGCAGCTATCTGGTCTGAGTTTATGTATGCAGTCAGCCAGCCTGTGCCTCTTTAGAGAACAATTTAAACCATTCACTTTAATTGAGAGACTTGATAAGCCTGGTTGTATTTTGGGTGTCATGATTTTCGGATGTCTAGTGGACATTTTTAATCCTTTCACCAATGTGAGAGTTGCGTTTTGTTCAAAAATTTTGGGTGAGTTTACTTTGGAGGTAGAGCATTGCGCTGGTCATTGTGGAGGATGCGTCTGAGAATATCCTGGTGAGCTGGTTTAGTTATGGCAAATTTCTTCAACATGTCTATGTCATTAAAGAATTTGATTTCTATCACAAATGAAACTCAGTTTAGCTGGATGCAGGATCTTGGGTTGGAAGTTGTTTTGTTTTAGGAGACTGAAAGTTGATGACCATCTTCATCTGGCTTGAAATGTTTTGACTGAGAGATATGCAGTCATTCAGGTACTTCTCCCTTTGTAGGTGATGCTTTTCTGATGTCTGGCTGCTTACAGAATCTTCTCCTTTGTCTTAACTTTGGCAAAGTTAATCACAATGTGTCTAGGAGATGCTTTTTTTGGATTGAGTCTTGCTGGGGTTCTGAAACTGTCTGCTATCTGAAGTTCTGTATCTCTTGCAGTGCTTGAGAAATTCTCCTCCAAAATCTCTCAGAATAGAGCATCGGTACCTTTAGGACCATCATCTTCTCCTTCAGGAATTCCTATAAGATGAATGTTTGATCTTTTGGTGTGATCCAACAACTCTCTCAGGGAATGATCAGTTTTTGTTCTCCATTTGTCTGCTTCTTTGAATGTTTGGGAATGTTCAAAAGCTTTGTCTTCAGTTTCAGAGATCCTTTCTTCTACCTGGTCAACTCTATTAATGAGGGACTCTACTATATTTTGGAGCTCTTCAACTAACTTTTTCATTTCCTTGAGCTCTCCTATCTCTTTTCTCATTATGTCCCTATCTTCGGTGACTTGGGCTTTGAATTCATTAATTCTTGAAACAACTTTAGAACTACTCTTTGGAATTCAGTTTCTATCTTCTCTTTCATTCTATTTATCTTATTTGCAATCCATATTCTGAATTTGATTTCTGACATTGCTGCCATCTGCCTATGCCTGGCATCTTCAGTTGTATCTTCTTTGTCATTTCTTGGTGGGGTTGATCTACTGTGGTTATTCTTGTTGGCAGAATTCTTCTGTTGGGTCTGCACCATGTTTATTTTCCACCATTTGGTTATTAGAACTGGTAAGGTGAGATTGAACTGGGGTTCCGAGGTAGTAGAGATAGCCTCTTAGCAAAGTGTTAGGCTTTGTAATTGTGGCTTATCTCCTACAACCTTACAAAGGTCCCTTTCAGAGTTTTGGACTCTGAGGACCTACTTGGTGAGATAGCACAAGCTAGCTCTGTTTTGATATCAGCCAAACTCTACCCTATCCTAAGAAACCTCAATATTAGGTTTAAAGCTTGATTATGAAGAGATACAAATAGCTGCAGTGCCCAGTCACCATCCTTTATTTCTTTTCCACTACAGAACTTTGATGATTAACTGCAGCATGTCTCTGAGTGGACAGCCCCCAACATGGGTTCCAATTAAATTGTCTTGGGTAGTGCAAACCCTGCTCACCAGAGAGGGATTCAAGGGTCTCCAAGAACACAATTAGAGCCAGGGATCCATACTCCTGCCCACATGATTCAGTCCACACTGTTGTGTGCTTCTCTGCTCATATGCATGGTTGGAGTCAGGGGCCATGCCACCACCTGCCAGTCTTAGCCCACTGCCTGGCAAGTCTCTGTTCCCAGACTCTGTTAGAGTCAGGGCACTGCACCCTGTCTGCAGGTCTCAGTCCTCACCCGGTAAGCCTGTGCTTACCAGCCCTGCTGGAGATAGGGGACCATGCCTAGCCCTCAGGACTTGGTTCACACCAAATGCTCAAGGGTTCTGTTCGAATCAGGTGACCATGCCCTTGCTCTCAGGTCTCAGTCCATGCCTAGCAAGCCTCTGCTTTCAGGCCCAGCAGGGGTTGGGGACTAGTCCAGTCCACACGTGGCAACCACTCTCCCGCCGTGGGTGCCGTCAGAGCCAGGGATTCTGTACTCCATTCTACCAGACACAACCTGAACTGAGGGTCAGCACCACCACTGGCTGGGCATAGTCATAACCAGGGGATTGCTCCTCCTCCCGCTGAGTGTCCCTTTTCCCCCACACCCTCTTTCTTCCCTGTTAGTCACAGAATCCGTACTGATGGTTGGCGGTCCACACTATGACCGGATCTTTCAGGACAAGACAAAACTCTCTGTGCTCTGCAGGGGGCAGAACTTTAGACCACCATAGGGTGGTGGGGAGGAAGGATGGACTGGGACTTTGGACTTGTGGGGGAAAGTATCTGTTCAATTTTGTGCCTGGTGGGGTGGTGTCTAGGTTCATAAGTGGGACCTCCCTGGAGAAAGAGACCTGGAGTTTAGCTGCTTTCTTCAGTGAGGTAAAATGAGAGAGCTTTTGTTCCCTGCTTGTTGGCAGATAGCCTGAGGAATTTTCAATTCTTATAATAACTTTTGTTTTATAGAGGAGGAAACTGAGTCTTGAAGCTTCTTAGATATTTCTCAAGATTACCACACTAATCTGGAGTTTAAGTTTATAGCCACCATTTCCATGTGATATGAGTCCAGCTACAGGGCACCACGTTAGCAATATGAATTTTCCAGTAAGTTCTTTAAAAATTATTCCTGGTGGGGGGAGTAAAATGGCTGACAAGAGGGATTGTACAGTTGAGTTTTCCTAAAACAACTGGGGAAAAAGAGAGAACCTAGCCATCCCTGGCATGGGGATTTTACCCAGAGTCATAACTCAGGGAGCACAGTGAGGAGGTGGTGAGCTGGATACAGTGTATGATCAGAAACAGTGAAAATCAGATTAATTAGGCAAGTGATAGCCACCAGCTGATCCAATTAGGATCAGCTGCCCTCCACAGAGGTCAGGGATTAGAGGAAGCCTTTCTGGAGTTTTTTAGTTTTTAGTAGTTTTAGGAGGCTGCACATTGAGTGGAAAGCTCAGAAGAGTGGGTGGACTCAAACAATACACAGCAACCAGATTTGAATGCTGGTTGGAGTGGATTTGCAATAGGTTTGGTGGCTGGCAAGGCAGCCATACTGAGAAGGTCTTGAAGCCAGGGGGCTGCCATTGGGGGAAGGTCTTACCTCTCAGCAGGGGCCTATAGCAGCCATCTTAATTCTGCCTGCTGGGATCAGAACTCCACTCTTGGAACAGGCTAAAGAATTCCTGCACCCCATAGGAATTGGACTCACGGGACACTGTGAGATCTGCCCCTGAAGGGTTCTTGTGAGCTTTCAGATCCTGGAAGAGTCTGAATGCTGAGGAAATAATCAGGTAATCACTAAAGATAACTAAATTTCGAATAAGGACCATAGAGGTTGCTGGCTGTGCTCCCTGTCTCCTAAAAAACCTACAGTGCCACCCTGTGTCCTGGCAACATATTGCAACATATTGTCATCAAGAACAAGGACTTCTGTTTATTTGGCTTTACTCAGGCTGAGAACACTTTTAAGACCTAAGCTCTGAGACAAGGGATTGTGAAGCAAAGGAGGCAGTGAGAAGGTAAACGGAGGACAAGGACATGAAAAAGAGGAAAGAATACATGAGGAGGAATGAACAGAAAAAATTGGGCAACATGAAAAGCCAAAATAGAGGAACTTCCCTATGGGATCATGAGGCAGCTACTGCAGAAGACTACACCTATAAAGAATTAATGGAGTTGACAGAACGGGAATTTAAAATATGGATGATGATAAAGACAATAAAAGGAGTGGATGAGAAAATGGAAAGATAGAATCAAAAGTTGGACGAGAGATATGTGGAATATAGGAAGGATATGGAGAAGCTTAGGGAAATCAAACAGACAATCATGGAATGTAAAGATGCAGTAGAAAGTATCAAAAATAGATTAGATCAAAGAGAAGAAAGAACCTCAGAGCTAGGGGATAAAATTTTGGAGTTAGGGCAGCGCCTGTGGCTCAGTGGGTAGGGCGCCAGCCCCATATACCAAGGGTGGCAGGTTTGAACCCAGCCCCGGCCAAATTGCAACAAAAAAATAGCCAGGCGTTGTGGTGGATGCCTGTAGTCCCACCTACTGGGAAGGCTGAGGCAAGAGAATCACCTAAGCCCAGCAGTTGGAGGTTACTGTGAGCTGTGATGCCAGGGCACTCTACTGAGGGCCATAAAGTGAAACTCTGTCTCTTAAAAAAAAGAAAAAGAAAGAAAAGTTAACTAATAAAGATCTATTTAAAAAAATTTTTTTTGGAGTTAACCCAGGTAGTTAAAGACACAGAAAAGAAGAGAGAGAAAGCAGAACAGATGCTTAGAGAACTATGAGACTTCATGAAGAGTTGAAACATATGGATAATAGGGGTTCCTGAAGGGGAAGAATATTGTCCTAAAGGAATGGAAGCCCTATTGGAGATTATCATAAATGAAAAGTTCCCAAGTTTGAAGTTTAAATAAAGATCCAGACATATTCCTTTCAGAGGGATATCGTACCCTGGGTCATCTCAACTCAAACAGAGCCTCTGCAAGACACATTGTAATGAATCTGTCCAAAGTCAAGATGATAGAAAAAAATTCTGCAAGCATCCAGGAGTAAGCACCAACTGACCTACAGAGGCATAGCCATTAGGATGACAGCAGACTTTCCACTGAAACCTTCCAAGTCTGAAGAACATGGCCATCCCCCTTCACCATCCTTAAACAAAACAATTTTCAGCCCAGAACTCTGTATCCTGCTAACTAAGCTTCAAAATTGATGTAGAAATCAAATCTTTTGTGGATATACAAGAACTGAAGAAATTTACTACAAGACTTGCAGTATAGGAAATAGTTAGACCTATTCTCAACACTGACCATCGATGGTAAATGTAAATACCAGAAGCTAAAGGTAAAAACGTGGCTTCCATAATGGCGTAAAGGATAAAACTACACAACGGACTGTCACAAAATAAGATGACTAGAACCCCACCACACATATCAATTCTCTCAATAAATGTCAACGACTGAATTCACCACTGAAAAAGCACAAACTGGCTGATTGGATAAAAAAAGCACAAGCCATCCATATGCTGTCTCCAGGAGACACATCTAGCCTTGAAGGAGAAATCAAGACTCAGGGTTAAGGGATCAAAAACAGTATTACAAACAAATGGAAATGAGAAGAAAGGAGGGGTTGCAATCTTATTTTTCAGATACAAGCAGATTTAAAGCAACTAAAGTTGAGAAAGACAAAGACAGACACTTAATAATGGAACAAAACAAGGAACAAAACAAGACCTTTCACTTTTAAATATTTATGCAACCGACTTAAATGCTCCCAGATTTATGAAACAGACCTTGATTGATCTGAACAATATGATATCCCATAACACTATAATCGTTGGGGACTTTAACACCCCTAGGCATTTGAAGTGTTCAAGGCTGTAATGAGCTATGATGGCATCACTACACTCCAGCCTGGGAGCAGAGTGAGACCCTGTTTCTAAAAAATGTAAATGAACAAACAAATAAAATTAAACAAATAAAATGAAGTGTACAATTCAATGATTTTAAAAGTATAGTCACAAAGTCAAAGCAATCACTTCCTATTTACCCACAGACTTCTAATCCTAGGTAACCATTAGTCTATTATTTTGTTTCTATTGATTTAACTATCCTGGACATTATATATAAATGGAATCATGTAATGTTTGGCCTTTTGTGTCTGGTTTCTTTCACTTAGCATCTTTTCATGGTTCTTCAATGTTGTAAAAGGGGTTAGTGCTTCATTCTTTCTTTGTGGCTGAGTTACATGCATATGGACTTTTTGGTTAATATGAATAATGCTGCTATGAACATTTGTGTACAAGTTTTCTTGTGGGCACATGTTCTCAGTTCTCTTGGGTATACATGTAGGAGTGGAATTTCTGGATCATATAGTAATTCTGTTTTAACATTTAGAGGAACCACCAAACTATTTTCCTAAGTGTCTGTAGCATATTCATTCATTTTTTTTTTTTTTTTGAGACAGAGCCTCAAGCTATCCCCCTGGATAGAGTGCCGTGGCATCACAGCTCACAGCAACCTCCAACTCCTGGGCTCAAGTGAGTCTCCTGCCTCCGCCTCCCAAGTAGCTGGGACTACAGTTGCCTGCTACAATGCCCAGCTATTTTTTGGTTGCAGCCATCATTGTTTGGTGGGCCTGGGCTGGATTTGAATCCCCCACCTTAGGTGTATGTGACTGGAGCCTTAGCCACTTGAGCCACAGGCACTGGTTTTTTTTTTTATTTATTGAGACAGAGTCTCACTTTTTTGCCCTCTGTGGCATCAGAGCTCACAGCAACCTCCAGCTCCTGGGCTCAGGCAATTCTCCTGCCTCAGCCTCCTCAGCAGCTGGGACTATAGGTGCCTGCCACAACACCTGGTTATTTTTTGTTGCAGTTCGGCTGGGGCTGGGTTTGAACCCACCACCCTTGGTATGTGGGGCCGGCGCCCTACTCTCTAAGCCACAGGCACCATCCAGCATTTTCATTCTTAATAGTGATGTATGAGGGTTTTAATTTCTTCACATCCTCACCAACACTTGTTATTATTTATCTTTCCAAGTATAGCCATCCAGGGAGTGTGAAGTAGTTTTATAGTTGTTACATTGTTTTTTTTAAAGTATCAGTATCAGTTCTAATTGTGCAAAAAGTTTATAATTGATTCTTGCGACCATGGTCCTAAGAATTTGCAAATTGTCATTACAGTCACAGGTGTACACATCTGCTTCTACTCAGTCTTCAGAGCTCAATCTGATAGCTTTAGCAACACTCTTGTGGAGTAAGTTGATAGGAAAATCATGATCTTTAAGAGCAGTAAGCTGAGAGTGGCTGCCAGCCAAAAGTAAATCATCCTGCTCACAGTTCAGTGTTTTATTAGGTCTCTGTGCGCATAAAGAATGGGAGAAATAAGAGACACAAAAAAGACTTGCTGAATTGTATATTCCATTTGAATATCTAAATCTAAGGCAGAAGTTGCACGTACAATATGTCTTTTTATGATTTGTCCCATTCACACTTAGAGCCAGGAAGGTGACAATAAAAAGACTCTGTATCATGTAAAATGACATGTTTTATTTTCCATATTTGTTCCCCAAAGTGGTAGCATTGCAAAGAAATAGCATCTCTTTGAAAGCCAAAGCAGTTCCATCATTTATGAGCTCTCTGTGGCACTGGCAGAAAAACAGATATTTCAGTTCTCAAAAATGAGACACAATTTAACTTTTAACAGACCTTTTTTATAAACTGTAGCTGTACAAGTGTATTCAGATCTGTTTTATATTAGATACTTCAGCTGTAAGAAATCATTACGTGCTGCTGTTTGTCAGTCAGAAGACTGTAATGTTTGGTTACGAAGTTCCTTTTTATTGCAACAATGGACAGAAGCAAAAGGACAACAAAATACTGTCTCTCCCTCTCAAAAACCACAAACTCTTAATTCTTCAAATATCTAATTCACGATTTATCTGCTTGACACCCAATCTCAGGAAAAAGAAAGGAAACAAAAGGAAACTTTTTACATTGTTACTACATTTAAATGTGTATTTTATTTTATCAAGAAGGTATTACTAAGTTTTAAAGTTTTTCCCGTATCAATCTATTGTCATGTCTATCCACAGATGGAGCTTCTAAAACTCATTGATTATTTGTATACTTCCTTCCTTAAATACCTATTGTATTAATTAACTCACTGAATATATATTGAGCATGTATTATGTGTAGGGCATCAGGCAAGGCTAACATTCTCCTGTTGGTCTGGCTGTTGCCAGCACTGAGAACTTTCTTGCTATTTGGAATGTTTTGCCCCAGATAACTGTATCATTCAGTCGTTCACCTAACTCAAATGCTTCTTTAAATGCTACCTCATTGTGGAGGAGCATTCTTTCTAAACTTAGAAAGCTTTCCCCTATGCCTTCTGTCTTGTTTTCAAAATACTACCTTTTAATCTCTAGAATTTATTTAGTTATTTATTATTTCTCCCCTTATAACATAAGATCTGTGAAGGCAGGTTTCTGTCTGTCCATCCCCCTGCCCAACTGTCTTATTTTCAGGGCCAGAACAGCCCTTGGCACATAGTAGGACCTCAACAAATATTTATTGAATAATATATCCAGGCATAGAAATGGTCACTAATTATTGGTCTTTCTAGCTTTTTGACTTTCCTGATGCTTTTGATTTTTTTTTTTTTTTTGAGACCGAGTCTCATTTTGTCACCCTCAGAGTGCTATGGGGTCATAGCTCATAGCAACCTCAAACTCTTGGTCTCAAGTGATCCCCTTGCCTCAGCCCCCCAAGTAGCTGGGACTATAGGAGCTGACCACAACTCCCAGCTATTTTTTTTTTTTTAAGAGATGGGGTCTTGCTCTGGCTTAGGCTGTTCTTGAACTTATGAGCTCAGGTGATCCACCTGCCTCAGACTCCAGAGTACTGGGATTACAGGCATGAGCCACCATGCCTGACCTTTCTGAGGTTTTTTTTTTTTTTTTTTTGCATTTTTTTGGTGGGGTTTTTTTTTTTTTTTTTTTTTTTTTTTTTTGAGACGGAGCCTCAAGCTATCCCCCTGGGTAGAGTGCAATGGCATCACGCTCACAGCAACCTCCAATTCCTGGGCTCAAGCGAGTCTCCTGCCTCAGCCTCCCAAGTAGCTGGGACTACAGGCGCCCACCACAACGCCTGGCCATTTTTTGGTTGCAGCCATTATTGTTGTTTGGCGGGCCCAGGCTGGGGATTCGAACCCGCCACCTTAGGTGTATGTGGCTGGCGCCTTAGCTGCTTGAGCCACAGGCGCCGAGCCCTGGGGCTGAGTTTGAACCTGCCACCTCCAGTATATACAGGGCCAATGCCCTACTGCTTGAGCCACAAGCGCTGTCCCCTCTTTCAGTTTTTTTTTTAAAGCACATATTAGTCTCTTTTAAATCTTTTATGCTAGATAATTTCTCTGTAATTTTTTTTTTAAGTTGCTTACTTACCGCTGTTTCTTTTCTGATTCTGTGTATTCTCCCTTGCCATGTAAACTGCTCTCCTGCGTTCAGGGCTTTGATAAGGACTGGGGCTAAACTCGCTCCTATACTCCCTGCCTATAAGCCATCTCTACCTGGAGCACCTCAAATGGAGTATGTCCCACACATAAGTTATCACTTCCCCCCAAATCTGTTATGAACCTATAAGATTCATCTTGGTTAATAACATCACTGATACCCAGTCTCCTGAGCTAGCAATGCCAGAGTCCTTAGTTTCTCTCCCTGGTAATGTTATGTATGAATTCAACTTCTCAAACATCTCTCTCTCTTTTTTTTTTTTTTTTTGAGACAGAGCCTCAAGCTATCCTCCTGGGTAGAGTGCCGTGGCATCATAGCTCACAGCAACCTTCAACTCCTGGGCTCAAGTGAGTCCCCTGCCTCAGCCTCCCAAGTAGCTGGGACCACAGGCGCCTGCCACAATGCCCGGCTATTTTTTTTTTTGTGTTTGGTTGCAGCCCTCGTTGTTGTTTGGTGGGCCCAGACTAGATTTGAACCTGCCAGGTCAGGTGTATGTGGCTGGCGCCTTAGCCGCTTGAGCCATAGGCGCCGAGCCTCAAACATCTCTTGACTCCAGCTTCTCCATGTGCACAATGCCCAGGTCTTTACCATCCGGCCCAGGCCACTGCAGCCTTCTCTGTACCAGGGTCAGGACCTCTGTGCTCTAGCACACCTACAGTTAGACTTGGAGGAAAGAGGCTGACATCATTCTGGGATTAGCTATGGTGTCCAGAGTGGCCTTTGCTAGTACAATCTGCCTTGCTTCATGCCTGATCCCATGATGAGACAAAAGTTAAACATAACCACATGTGGGCTGGACATGGAGGTTGGGGTAGCCGTCATTTCTGAGGCAGCAAATGAGGAAACAAACAAACAAACAAACAAACAAAAACCAGCAGTCCCTGACTTGGGGAATGGACTTGTCTCCTACCTAAGTCTCGATGATCTGGCCTCTATGACCAGACTGGTGTTCTCAGGTCTCCCAGACTTCTAAGAACAGGTAAGGTCACTCATTATGTGTGAAGAAGTGACTCTAAACAAATGAACAAAACAAACTTCATATCTTAGCTAAGCACACATAAAAGCAGGGTCGCTGTGTGAACCACTAAATACCAAATTTCCCCTCTCCCAGTGATGAGAGAGATGGGGCTTCTTTCCAGTTACGTATTTAGCCTCATTCTGGCCTCTCCTTGTTCTAGATATGATCTGAGGTACCCAATCATAGAATGACCCTCTACCTCCTGAGAGTGTGTCATCCAGAGGAAAGCCCTGCTGCCTTGAGCCCTCTCCCCAAGCCACATAAAAAGTCCTTCCTAATACACTCTGAGATGCCCCACAGCTCCTTGTGCTGAATATTCTCCTTTGGCTGGAAAGAACAAACCCAGCATGACTAACTCTAGGCGGCTTGTTCTGGGGAGTCTTTAGCTGAAGGACATGAGCTCCCTTATGGGAACACTGCTCCATATTTGATGGAAGCAATTTAGCCATTTCTTTCTGGTGATGTTAGGTGCTGGGTAGGCAAAGATAAGGCGAGTGACTCAAATTCAGCCTGTAATGCAGATACGTGAGGATGGGTACATTTTGCAACGTTGAGAATCCTAGCGCCAGTGAAAATGTAGGATTAAAGCGAGACATCACTTGATACCACACATTTTCACAGACTATTGAAATAAATCCTCAAAGTGTCAGATAACTTTTTCCTATAGAGGCTCTAAAGTCTGAAAGAAGAAGCCATAGCTGAGTACCTTGGGTATTTGGAATGGTATCCTTTTTTTTTCATTCACTTGCAAAATATTTTCAGAGGACACAAGTGCCCCGAGCTTTTTTTGCTGGGCATTGCAGATACAATAGCAAAGCAAGCATACATGCTTCCCCTTTGGTCTCTTGAATTTTCAGTCGTCCCACTTAACAAAGAGGATACATGCTAAGAAATGCACCGTCATTGTGTGAAGGTCCCCGTGTGCGCTCTAACCTCGATGGTCCAGTCTGTAGACACCTCGACCTTAGGGTACACCCTATTGCCCTAGGCTACAGACCTGCCCCAGTATGTTACTGTCCTGAATACTGTAGGCAACAGTAACATAACAGTAAGTATTTGTGCATCTAACCATAGAAAGGACATTGTAAAAAATATGGCAGAAAAGATAAAAAGTGGTACGCCTGTGAGGGCACTTATCACAAGTGGAGCTTGCAGGACTGGGAGTTGCTTGGGGTGAGTCAGTGAGCCAGGGGTGAGTGAAGGTGAAGGCCGAGCACAGGACTGCACACTGCTGTCGACTTTATAAACACCGTACACTTAGGCAACACTGAACTTACAAGAAATGCTTTTTTTCTTTAACAGTAAATGAACCTTAGCTTACTGTAATGTTTTTCACTTTATAAACATTTTTATTTTTTGTAGAGACAGAGTCTCACTTTGTCACCTTTGGTAGAGTGCCGTGGTGTCACATAGCTCACAGCAACCTCTACCTCCTGGGCTTAGGAGATTCTCTTTCCTCAGCCTCCCAAACTTTATACACTTTTTAATTTTTTAAAACTTCTTAATTTTTTTAGAACATTTTTGCTCTTTTATAATAACACTTAGATTTAAACACAAATATATAACTGTGCAGAAATTTTTCTTTATGTATTCTATAAGCTTTTTCTATTTAAAAACATTCTTACTTTATAAATTTTTTGTTGAAAACTGAGACACTAACACATGCATGAGCTTCGGCTCACACAGAGTCAGAATCACCAATGTCACTGTCATCTCCACATCTTGTGCCCCTGGAAGGTCTTCAGGGGCAATAACACACATGTCATCTCCTATAAGAACATCTCAGTCTGGAAACCTACGGAGACCCGCCTGAGGCTCTTCTTGGGAAGGCATCACTCTTTTAGAAATATGTTCATAGTGCTTTGCTGGGTCTGTTTCTTTCTTTCTTTTTTTTTTTTTTCATCATAGATTTGCGTGTAAGTGGGTAAGTCACCGTGAGCAGTTCTCTCTGTTGAAAACTTTGCAGTATTGGGTCTATGTTTTCAAACGTTTTAAGGAGCTTGCTGAGGTCTGTAAAGCTTCTGCTAAACCTGTCACATCCCACTGCTGCCACAACTTGTCAGGACCCAGGACTGGTCTTGGGCCCAGCTTAACTAGGTTCCGGACGCAGACCGCTAAGCTTTCTTGCTCAGGAACAGTTTCTCTTAGGTGCCTGAGGGCTATCTACTTTAGCAGGAGAGAGAGAGTGTCTTAGAGAGAGTAAAGCAGTCTTAGAATAGATCGATCTTGGTCGTCAGCAGAGCTCGGTAATCTTCAGCAGAGAGACACCGTGCTGGCGTTCTGCAGGCAGGAGAGGAGACAGAGTCAGAGTAAGCATGTCTGGGATAGAATGTGTACGCTCCAGACTGCCTTCTCCTCCAGCCTAATATGAGGCTGATCTTGTGTCTCTCAACACCACAGGTGTAGAGACTGCCAATTCACCAATGCTCTCATCTCGCGAGCTCTCATGCTTGTTACAAGAGCTAAATCCCTCTCTGTGCCCTTTTCACCAAGCTGTTCCATTATTGAGCTATACAGGTATTTCTTATAACTCTCACTCTTAGCCATAGGCTATACGGGCTGTTGCAAAGCCCCACACTGTGAATATTTTTTGCAGGTTTTTTTTGAGAGACAGTGTCACTTTATTGCCCTTGGTAGAGTGCTGTGGCATCACAGCTCACAGTAACCTTCACCTCCTGGGCTTAAGGGATTCTCTTGCCTCAGCCTCCCCAGTAGCTGGGACTACAGGCACCTACCACATGTCCAGCTATTTTTTTTTTTTTTTTTTGTAGCAGTTTGGCTGGGGTTGGGTACAAACCCGCCACCCTGGAGGGTTTTTTTCTTTCTTTTCTTTTGAGACAGAGTCTCACTCAGTTGCCCTGGGGTTGAGTGTTGTGGCATTATAGCTCACAGCAACCTCAAACTCTTGGGTTCAAGTGATCCTCTTGTTTCAGCCTCCTGAGCAGCTGGGACTATAGGCACCCACCACAACCCCCAGCTATTTTTAGAGGTGGAGTCTCATTCTTGCTCAGGCTGATCTTGAACTTCTGAGCTCAAGCAATCCACCTGCCTCCAGCCTCAGAGTGATAGGATTACAGGGGGGATTCTTCTTTTTCTTCTCTTACTATAGTTTCTTTTTCTCTGGCCTGTTCTTCAGTTATGTGTCCTGTTTCAGTTCCAACAGCTCCCATTGGTCAATTTCTCGGGCCCCACCTCTAGGAGTTTCTCAGTATAATTCGCATGCTCACCCAGCACAGGTGTTTGCTGTCTCAACTACAGCCTCACAGGTGTGTTGCAGTCTCTTCATTCTTGGCAAATCCTTTGAAGTCATGGACAAATCTCCAGCATCTTCTTCCAGGTGCCATTCATATGCTCCTTGGTGACATCACCCTAATCCCAAGCAAGATTGGTTTTTGAGACAAGGTCTATTTTTTGTTGCCCTGGATAGAGTGCAGTGGCATCATCACAGTTCATTGCAACCTCAAACTCCTGGACTCCAGAGACCCTCCTGCCTCAGCCTTTAGAGTAGCTGGGACTACAGCAGCATGCTGCTACACCCAGGTAAATTTTCTATTTTTTTAAGAGACTAAGGTCTAGCTCTTGCTCAGGCTGATCTCAAACTCCTGAGCTTAGGCAATCTTTCCACCTCATCCTTCCAGAGTGCTAGGATTACAGGCATGACTCCCAGCACCCAGCCACAAGCAAGGTTGCCGACACAGTCATAGATACGTAATCTTTCCAGAACCACATCAGCGTCTTTCTCAGTGGCAGAAATTGCCTGGGCAAAGGTCCTTGTCAGGTAGGAGGCCTTAAAAGCTGCTATAAATCCTTTATGCTTTGCTGGATCAAAAAAGGGATGTTTGGAGGGAGAAATACCACTTTTTGATAATGAGATAAAGATCATCAATGAAAGGATGATGTGTGGGAGTATTATCAACACTAAGCAAATTCTTGAAAGCTAGATTACTCTCCACATGGTACTTACTTATGTTGTTGGTAAAGCGATTCGGGAGGGCGTCCTGGACGAGAAACGGGGCTGTCCTGGCTGTTTGTTTCTCCTGTCTGTGCTTAGTGATGTGCTGGAAGGATCTCGCTGTGCCAGATCACAAAGGGTTTCAATTTGTAGGCTGCCGTGTTGCCCCCAGGTGAGGCTGCTATCCTGTCCTTAAAAACCTTGTAACCTGGCATTGACTTGGTCTTCTCATGGATAAAAGTCCTTTCAAGTGTCTGTTTCCAGAATGGGGTGCTTTCATCCACTTTTAAGATTTTCTCTGGCAAATAATTTTCCTCCACAATCAGCTCATCTAGTGTTTCCAAAAATTCTTCAGCTGCCTTCACATCAGCTCTCCCAGACTCCCCACTCAACTTTTGCGTTATGTAATGAATAACGATCAACCACCCGGAGCTAACGGTAAATTCAACATTGTAGCCCAGGCTAGCTTTTTCTTTGAACCTCACAAACTCTTCTCTCAAGCTGTGAGTATCATGCTGCCAAGAGGGGTGTGCTTCTGTGCAGGGTCTTCAGTCCAGGTCATTAGAAGTTTCTCTGTATCTGATATAGACCTCTCTGGAATTTTCATTAGTTTCATTGTCTCTAGGGATGTAGATCCCTTAACAGCTTCCCTCACCTTGTTCTTGTGCTGCAAGATGGCAGCTGGGGTAGAATGGACCTGCCTGCCTGGTGAGCAGTAGCCATCAATGATCGTCCATTTGGTAGGGTTTTTTTTTTTTTTTTTGAGATAGAGTCTCTCTATGTCACCCTCGGTAGAGTGCTGTGCTGTCACAGCTCACAGCAACCTCCAACTTTTGGGTTTAAGCGATTCTCTTGCCTCAGCCTCCCAAGTAGCTGGGACTACAGGTGCCCACCACAATGCCTGACTATTTTTTGCTGTTGTTGATGTTGCAGTTATAATTGTTGTTTAGCTGGCCCAGGCTGGGTGTGAATCTGCTAGCTTTGGTGCATGTGGCTGGCGCTGTAACCACTGTGCTATGCTATCTATGCTAGGAAATAGAAAATTTTTAGTTACATCATAATCTTTTGGGACCATCATCAGATATGTGGTCTGTTGTTGACCAAAATTCATTATGTGGGGTATGACTATATATTCTAATGGCTATGAAAGACAATAAAAATAAATGTAGAGGTCTAAAAGAGGGAAAATATCAACAAGTAATAACTAATATGAAGATTGGTAGATTAAGAATGTTTGAGAGTGGCTTTAGATAGAGTTCTTTTTTTTAAAAATTTTTTTAGACAGAATCTCACTCTGTCACCCTTGGTAGAGTGCTGTGACATCATAGCTCACAGCACCTCAAATTCCTGGGCTCAAGTGATCCTCTTGCCTCAGCCTCCCTAGTAGCTGGGACTACAGGTGCCCATCACAACACTGGGCTATTTTTAGAGATGGGGTCTCGCTCTTGCTCAGGCTAGTCTGGAACTCCTGAGCTTAAGCCAAGCCTCCCAGAATGCTGGGATTACAGGTTTGAGCCACTGCTTCTGGCCTAGATAGAGTTCTGCATTGTGTGGTATCAGAAAAGGTCTATCTCACAAGGTGAATTTAGGTAGCAATCTGAATATTGAGAGAGAGCTAGTCAGACACAGGTCGGAAAGAGTGAATTTTAGGCAGAGTGAATGTCTCTTGAACAAAGGCTCTAAGGAACTATGATTTCCTGAGTTCCATAGAGAAAGTCTAGCCTGAGGTAAGGAGTGAGATAAGACATTTGCCCATTGGAAGTATGTAGACATCCTACCCTTGGATAAACATAAACGGAGCCCTACTTGGGCTAGGTAATCTCATAGTGTACTATACCGTTTTGCCTCCAAGTCCTGGACTTTTGAATTTAGAGTGGCTCTTCCTCGGGTCTTTAAGACCATACAGAAGGCTTCAACGAATATTTCATTCCTCTTCCTTGTGGCAAGGTTTTGAGCTTCCAAATGCAGTGGCTTGCGTCGTCTTCTCATTTTTTGTTTGTTTATTTTGGCCTCACCCTAGGCTAGAGTACGGGCCACCATATCTGGATAATTTTTTCTACTTTTAGTAGCGTCCTTGCTCTTGCTCAGACTAGCCGTGAACTCCTGATCTCCCGGGTTCCTCTCGTTGTGGCATCCCGGAGTGCTCACCTCACAGGCGTGAGCCACCATACTCAGCGTTCTCCTCACTTCCCACCTATGTCTTCAGGAATTCTCCCTTCTCATCAGGGGCTATGAAATGTCGTTCCTTTCTTCTAAGAGTAAGTGTTAGTACTAAATAGTATGTCATGTCTTCGTACACAAAGTTTAGCTGTCAGCGTGTATTTTTGATAGGTGTGACCTGGCATCCCCAATTAGGATGAGCAAGTATGAAGATCAGGAATTGTCATGCTTTAGAATCATTTAGCACAGTAGCTCTCATGATAAATGATGTAAAAGATAGCTGCCAAATATTAAACATAATTACCAATGTTTATTGAGCTGTTACTACATTCTTCATGCTGAGCTGAGCACTGTAAGTATCATTTAATCCTCCAACCATCCTTCGCGGTAGGTACTATTATTATCATTTTTATTTATAGATGAGGAAGCCTAAGGGCTGAGAAATAAAGCAATTTGTCCAAAGTCATACTCGTGGCCAATGGCGAAAACAGGATTTTACCTGGGTTTTCTGAAATTGTATCTGTCTCTGAGAATAATGCCAGGCTCATGATAAAGTACTTAATATACTTTGAAATAATGTAATAATCAAAAAGGAAAATTGGAGAATGTTTCCCATTTTCATTTCTTATTTTCCTGAAACACTGAAATCTAGAGAAAGATCAACGAAGTCACTGGGGAGTCTAAATATAGCCAAGAATTTCTGTCTAAATTCAGATGTGCCTTGTTTAAAATATGAATGAAATATTCTTTTTGAAGACACTTTATAAGTTTCATATTCTTTTTTTTTTTTTTTTTTTTTGAGACAGAGCCTCAAGCTGTCCCCCTAGGCAGAGTACTGTGGCATCACAGCTCACAGCAACCTCCAACTCCTGGGCTCAAGTGAGTCTCCTGCCTCTGCCTCCCAAGTAGCTGGGACCACAGGTGCCTGTTACAATGCCCATTTATTTATTTATTTGGTTGCAGCTATTTTTTGGTTATTGTTTGGCAGGCCCAGGGTGGATTCGAACCTGCCACCTTAGGTGCATGTGGCTGGCGCCTTAGCCACTTGAGCCACAGGCGCCAAGTCATAAGTTTCATATTTTGAAGACAACTCATGTTCATTTCTGGTTCCATTTTTTTCCCTTTTTGTTCTTCCCCTTGCTGAGGACTGATCAGTTCCCACAAGGTCTTTCCAGATGCTGCCCATTTTAAGTCCCCAAATACCCCATCTTTGTTTTATTAATCTTCCTACTATCTGTCTGGCTCTTTGGAATCCTTCTCTACTTCAGTGCTATTTAAAATATTTAAGTGACAAAGGAAGCTAAAAATACAGCATTTGAAACAAGAAAGAATTTTTTTTTGTCTCTGTAAACGAAGAATTTGCCATCCTCAACACAAGGCTTCCATCTCTGGATCCACTGGGGCTGCTCTAACACTCATCATCACCCAGTGAGTGGGAAGAGGGACAAGGATGAGGGTTATGCACACCCAGACTTTTGGGTAAGGAGCAGATAGAACATACATCATTCCTGCTTAATTCCTTACCCCCTGGTAATTCTGATCCAGTTGATCATATGGTCACATCTAGCTGCAAAGAAGGGCAGGAAGTAAAGCTTTAGCTAGCTGACTATTTGCCCAGCAAAACCTCTGGACGGAGACAATAGATATTTGGGAAGAGGAAATAGATACCTGGTGCTGCATTCAGGCTGAAGGTGTGAGAACTGCCACACGGGGTTAATTTGCAATCCTGTTCGAGTGTTCCAACGAAGGTGGGAAATGCTTCATGGTTCATTTGAGTCTAAAGAAGAAAAAGTAGTGAAACGGATAATTTCAGCGCCAGTCCCCATATGTACACATGATTTTTAATGCATCTATCCATACTTAATTTCTGATTTGGTGATGCCATAAACTTGATGAGTCCAAGGACCATGCTAGAGACTTTTCTGTGCACCTATTAGAGCACCCAGATAGAACTCGCGTGTAGACCTCGATCCGGAGGACCTACTCCTGTGTGCATCCCTCCTTATGAACAATCCAGAGGGAGAGACAGCTGCCAGCTTTCCTGGGCCTGTTTTCATTTGCAGGCAGGCTTGGTGTCTTACCAGTGTTGAGCACATACCTGTAATGTCTCTGTTGCTCTTCTCTCTATCTGGTCAGGTGGGGACCTTCTCAGATTGGGCCATCTTTCTCTTTCAGAGAAGGAGCAAGGCAACAGCTAGAACTTCTAGTTCAAGACTCATTATCCAATCTAGTTTTTCCCTATCTCTGCATCGAGAGTAAGCAAGTACTTGTTGGAAATTAATTAAAAAATATCACATTTCCCGATTTATATATTGTATCTTTTCTTTTTCTTTCTTCTTTCTTCTTTTCTTTTCTTTGACAGAGTCTTGCCCTGCCACCCTGGCTCGAGTGCGTTGATATAATCATAGCTCACTGTAACCTCAAACTCCTGGGCTCAAGCGATCCTCCTGCCTCAGCCTTCCAAGTAGCTGGGACTATAGGCACCCCCCCAACATGCTTATCTAGTTTTTTCTATCTTTGGAGAAATGAAGTCTTGCTTTTGCTTAGGCTGGTCTCGAATTCCTGGCCTCAAGGCATTCTCGTGCCTTGGCTTCTCAGAGTGCTAGGATTACAGGTGTGAGCCACCATACTTGGCTATATATTGTTCCTTAGGTATTCAAGTCCTTTGGTTGTAAAATTTGGAGAGGAGGAATCTCAAAAAAATATTTATAGAATTGAAAATGGCTTTATCTGGGACGTATTTGTTCTTTTTTTTGAGACAGAGTCTCACTTTGTTGTCCTCACTAGAGTGATTTGGCATCACAGCTCATAGCAATCTCAAACTGTTTGTTTGGGCTCAAACAATCCTCTTGCCTCAGCCTCCCAAGTAGCTGGGCCTGCCACAACACTGAGCTATTTTTTTCAGAGGTAAGGTCTCACTTTGGCTCAGGCTGGTCTCAAACTCCTGAGCTCAGGAAATCCACCTGCCTCGACCTCCCAGAGTGCTAGGATTATAGGTGTGAACCACTGCACCCCACCTATCTGGGACCTTTTTTGCAACTGTATTTGTTGAAATACAAATTTCATTTTCCTTCTCTGAACATGTATACCTGTATCATTTTTATGAGAAATTCTCTCCTAACACAGCACAGCCTGGTTTAACAAATACATTTTCGGTTTTTACTCATGTAATAATCACTTTTAACAATTCAACTAAGTTCAACTCAACCTGGTGGAAATCAGTGCAATTAAACTAAACCTATTTTTAGTTTTTTACTTTGCTTCAGGCTTTGGGCTGTTTGTTGGGGATGTCCAAAGGAAGTAGCCACAGTCTAGTGTTCACAAGCCGGTGGGGCAGGTGCACAGCCAGGTAAGTGTTGCCATAGTGAGGTGTTATGGAATGGGGGGGCATGTTAATGCCTACAAGCTTATGATTTTTCCAGATCCTCAGCCCTTTGTCTTTTGTTGCCATCTCTGCCCCCTAACTCTGATGAAAGCATTTCATTTTGGCAGCAGGGAAACAGGACTTAGACTATCCATTGATAAGTCACTCTCAATGTTTTCTTATTTAAATAGGTCATTTGTGCCTTTTTTTTTTTTGAGACAGAATCTCACTATGTCACCTTCAGTTGAGTGCCTGGTGTCACAGCTCACAGCAACCTCCAACTCTTGGGCTTAAGTGATTCTCTTGCCTCAGCCTCCCAAGTAGCTGGGACTACAGGCGCCTGCCACAATGCCTGGCTACTTTTTTGTTTGTTTTTGGTTTAGTTGTCATTGTTTGGCAAGCTCAGGCTGGGTTTGAACCCGCCAGCTCCTGTGTATGTGGCTGGTGCCCTAGCCACTGAGCTATAGGCCTCGAGCCTCATTTGTGCCTAAAAAAAAAAAAAAAATTCTTTTTTTTTTTTGAGACAGAGTCTCACTCTGTTGCTCTGTCTACAGTGATGTGGCAGTAACCTAGCTCTCAGCAACCTCAGACTCCTGGGTTCAGCCAGGGTCCTCCTGCCTCAGCCTCCTGAGTAGCTGGGTTACAGGCACCTCCCATGACACTCAGCTACTTTTTCTACTTTCAGCAAAGATGGGGTCTTGCTCTTACTCAGGCTGGTCTTGAACACCTGAGCTCAGGTGATCCTCCCACCTCAGCCTCCCAGTGTGCTAGGATTACAGGTGTGACCCACTGTGCCCTGTCCCTCCCTTTTTACCCCTCCCTCCCTCCCTTCCTTCCTTCCTTCCTTTGAGACAGAGTCTCAGGCTGTCACCCTGCGTAGAGTGTTAATGACTTCATAGCTCCCAGCAACCTCAAACTCTTGAGCTTAAGGGATTCTCTCACCTAAGCCTTGCAAGTAGTTGGGACTATAGGTGCCCGCCACAATGCCTGGCTATTTTTTTGGTTGTAGTTGTCATTTTTGGGCTGGATTCGAACTCACTAGCTTTGGTGTATGTCACTGCCACCAAGCCCCATTTGTGCCTTTAAATCAAGCTCTCGAACTATAAAAAATGTGTATTATATTCCTTACAGTATTAATTATGCATTAATTGGCTTCTATCAAATGGAGAACAATCTGGAGACCAGACAGAAAAAGTCTAGTTACAAACTTGGATTTACTTGGAAACCTCTGACCCCCAAAAGGAATTTACCTATGAACTTCTAACAGTATGCTCATTATTGATTTTCATATTCCTTTTGGGGGTGGGGGGGACAGTGTCCCCAGGTCCGTTTTTCCCAAACACTGTTGAAACAAGAGACAGATCTGTGGGACTGCCAACTAATGTTCACTCTCAGTAGATGGAGCGACCAACCTACTCTTCATTTTCATAGACCTATCACACAAAGAGAAGCAGAGTGTAAAAACAATGATGCAGGCATAGCTTTATACAAATTTTAGCATTTACCTATGAAGATCGAGAGCACCATTTCCTTTCTGTTACCTCTGGAAATAAGAAAAAAGGTCCATAACTCTTATCTTTTCATGATGAAAGCAAAGATATTACAAGTTTAGTCTGCTTGGGTGCTTTTTCCCCCCTCTGAGGGCCACTAACTCACCATTTTGACAGCTCTCTGAAGACAGAAATTTTGCCAAACAAATGAGCACTTCACTCACATCTCAACCTTGTTTTTGACACACCGCTTGTGTCAACAAAGAGGTGCATGTGTTTCTCCAAGAACACAGAGACCAGAGTGTGGTTTATTCCCTGCCACGTCAGCATTTTCATTTTTATAAGCCATGCAAATTTTATTCTTACTCTGAAATACATAATTTGCATAAAGCCTAGGTAAGACTACTATGGATGTTAAACGTTTTTAAGAAATAGAATAATACAGATATAGTTGAAACCCCCTTGGTGCCATTGTCTGATCCTCTGCCTTTCCCTTCATGCCCACACGTAACAAACCGTTAATCTGAAGTGGGGGTCTGTCCTTCCTCACTGTCTTTTGATGATGTGACTACATTTGTGTGGACTCCTAGAATTATGTTTTCAGGTACATATTTAACACAATGATGTCTTATTTTAAAAGTCTGAAGTTTGCTTTTATTTTTTCTACTATAGTATGTCCTCAAGATAATTTTACTCTATTCTATTCTTCTATTCGATTTTTAGAGATGAGATTTGAGTATACAGTGCAGGTTGAAATGCAGTGGCTATTCTTAGGCACCATCATAGCTTATTACTGCCTTGAACTTTCAGGCTCAAGCAATCCTCTTGCCTCAGCCTCCTGGGCTAAGATATATTCATCCACCTGGCTAAAATATATTCATTTTCTTCCTTTCCTTTCCTTTCCTTTCCTTTCCTTTCCTTTCCTTTCCTTTCCTTTCCTTTTCTTTTCTTTCTTTCTTTCTTTTTTTGAGACAGAGCCTCAAGCTGTCGCCCTGGGTAGCGTGCTGTGGCATCACAGCTCACAGCAACCTCCAACTCCTGGGCTCAAGCGAGTCTCCTGCCTCTGCTTCCCAAGTAGCTGGGACTACAGCCTGCTGGCCACAATGCCCAGCTATTTTTTGGTTGCAGCCATCGTTATTGTTTGGAGGGCCTAGGCTGGATTTGAACCTACCAGCTCAGGTGTTTGGGGCTGGCGCCTTAGCTACTTGAGCCACAGGCGCCGAGCAGATATATTCATTTTCAAAAGTGCAGATACACTTTTTTACTTTAACTACTGTCTAGTATTATATAGCATTAACATATTAAATTTATTGTATGTTTAAATTTATGGACATTTATATTATTTCCATTTTTTCCACAATTGCTCCCTATGCTGCCATCAATTACTTTGTATCCATTTTCTAAGGTCCCATGGAGACTTTTGTGGAGTGTGTATAATGACAACTGGCAGTTTAGGACTCAGGATAGTATATTTTCTGCTTAACCGTATGTCGCAAAGTTGGTCTCTAATGCATTGTACCAATTCATAGTCCTCTCACTAAACAAGTTTCAGTTTCCCCAGATCTTTGCCACTACTAGATATTATCATATTTTAAAATGTTTGCTAATGTGTCTGATGGTAAACACTTGTCAACAGTAAAAACTTACAAAATACAATGGACAGTCTTCTCCTGAGAGCATGAATATGACGTTAGGCTAAAGTCCCTGGAGGTAGGTGCTGGAAACAATCTGATTTTCATCACAGTTTATGGTATGAATACTTGATTTTGTATAGATTTAATTTTTTTTATTTCAAGTGTTTTTAACTGCAGACCATGGGAAACTCGGCATTCTTAATATTAAATTTTGAACTTAAAGAAATAGACATTGATGTTCTTGGCTGCCGAGCAGGGTGCTAGCCAGCTTATGATTGTTCATGAATCAAAACAACCCCTACTGAAGATAATGAATAAAGAAGAGAATGGACTTTTAAGCCAATTGACCTTATTCTGGACTTGATAGCTCTTTTATTTGTTCGGCTTAAAACTCCAAGTCCATTTTACCAAAATATATTATCTTCAGACTTTTCCACAAAAAGGATTTGGACATTGACGCAGACCCAATAAGCACACAAGAGCTATTTGTGAGAATGCTGCTTTGGTGCATTACTAAATAATCAGAAGGGGGCGCTGAAGAAATTTTTACATAATAGAATAATATTAAGTATGAAGTTTCTTTTTTACCCGTTCCCCTGTATCTGGAGGCGGACTGTCCACAGTACAGTCTGGTCTCTATAAACTCTACCTTGTGAGATCAAGCCTAATATTAGGGCCAATTGTTCCAAAGAAACAGCAGAATGAGTTCTTTAATGGAGTGAAAAAAAAAAAAACCCACAAATACCCATGGAAACTTTATTTTATTTAAGTGTGTGGCTTCCTAAGGTTTCTTGTAATCTGTGAACAGTCAGGCCTTGATGATGCAGGAATCATGAGATTTTCTGAGATATAGGTCTTGATACCATGGACACCTCTGCGAAGATAATTACAGCAGTGTAGGAAGATGGCAGCCATGAACCGTTCCAGAAACAGACAATGGCAATGCACATGGCTATGGCATATGTTATCATTAACAAGAATACAAAGGAATGGGAGACTTCAGATTTACTCCAAGGATTCACTAGGAAATTGCAGCCATTTGGAATTTTCTGAAAGGAAAACTTACTTGAGCAGAGAAAACTGTAACTGTAGTTAGAGAGATGCTTTAGGACAGGGGATCATAAACCTGGATGGATTCCCCAAGGAGTTTAAAATAAATAAATCAAGCCAGGTGCCCATAACTCAGTGGTCAGGGCATCGGCCACATATACCAAGGCTAGCAGGTTTGAACTCGGCCCTGGCCTACCAAACAACAACAGTGACAACTATGACAACAACCAAAAAAAAAAAAAAAGAAAAGAAAAATATATCCAGGTTTTGTGCAGGGGGTCTGTAGCACCAGCTACTTGGGAGGCTGAGGCAAGAGAATTGCTTAAGCCCAAGAGTTTGAGGTTGCTGTGAGTTGTGACACCACGGCACTCTACCGAGGGTGACATAATGAGACTGTGCTCAAAAATAGATAAATTCATTCATTAATTAAAAAGAATACCCTGTAGCAGGCTGAATTATTCCCCCCATCCACCCAAGACAACCTTGCTTTGATCACTAATGAATATCACATCTTAGGATCTTGGCAGATGTGATTAAGTCAAGGATTTTGAGATGAGGAGATTATGCTGTATTATCTGATGGATCCGAAGTAATGCAGTGGTCCTTAACAGAGTGAGTATCTGAATAAAAGCAGAGCATGAGACAGCTTCTATAAGCAGGAAAAAGCAAGGAAGTGGATTCTCCTCTACTGCTTCCAGAAGGAACAAAATCCTGCCTCTTCATTTTTTCTTTCTTTATTTTTGAGACAAGAGGCTCACTATGGCACCCTTGCTAGAGTGCTATGATGTCACAGCTCACAGCAACCTCAAACTCTTGGGCTTAAGCAATTCTCTTACCTCAGCTTCCCAAGTAGCTGGGACTACAGGTGCCGGCCACAACGCCCAACTATTTTCTTTGTTGCAGTTGTCATTGTTGTTTAGCTGGCCCAGGCTGGGTTGAACCCACCAGCCTCAGTGCGTGTGACCGGCATCCTAACCACTGAGTAGGGGCACCACCCATCATTTTTTAAAACTAAGTTTTATTGCGCATGTTTGAGGTTTACATGATGTCTTGGGGATACATATAATAAAATGGTGACTACAGTGAAAAAAATTAATGTATCTGTCATCTCACATAGTAACCTTTTTCACGTGTGACAAGAGCAGTTAAAACCTACTTATGTAACCTGTCTCCTCACTCTAGACTTCTGACCTCCAGAATTATAAGAGAATAAATCAATTTGTATTGCTTTGTCACTAAGTTTGTGGTGAGTTATTACAGCACCACTAGGAAACTAATACATACATTTTTATGAGATTCCATTTCACAAATCATAAAAGTAACGTGTTTATTGCCACAATGAGATAAAACAAAGACATAAAGGAAAAATAATAATCTCCCACCTTCTCCATTCTGCATCTTCTTGGACTCCATCTCCAAGAAGAACTAATGTTAGTTAGCAGCCTGGTGTTTATCTTTTTAGATCTTTTTTGGTTCTTTTTTAAGAGCTGAGGTCTTGCTCTGTCATCCAAGCTGAACAGCAGTGGTGCGGTAATAGCTTACTGCAGCCTCAAATTCCTGGGCACAAGTGATCCTCCTGCCTCAGCCTCCCCAGGGGCTATGACTACAGGGACCCACCACATGTGGCTATTTTTTTTTCTGTTTTTTGTTGAGATGGGGTCTTGCTACATTAGCTAGGCTAATTTGGAGCTTCTGGCTTCAAGCAGTCCTCCCGCTACAAGTCATCTCAGTAGGATTACAGGTGTGAGCCACCAGAGCCAGCTCCAATTTTTTTCTTATGTGTGACCAACTATATATATACAAATACACAAAGATATATAGAAGGGTTTAATAAAGTTTTTGGGATTTTTTTACATAATGGCCTAGTGGTCACATATTCCCTTTTTCATGTAAGAGTAAGTCATAGATATTCTAGACCAATTTGTATACGCCCAATTTATTCCTTTTAGTAGCTGCTTAATACTCTACAGGATGTACATTTACATTTTTTCCAACCATATTTCTATTAATGGAGCTCAGGTTGTTTCTAGTTTTTTGCTCTTGCAAAAATGCTCCTGACAACATCCTGGTATCTACAAATGGACTGTGGTATTTTTCTATAGGATCCACTTTTTAAAAATGAGATTGCTGGATCTAGAGGAACGTGAGTGTTTTTAGTAGATGTTGCCATGTACTTTCTAAAAAGACTGTAGCAATGCACGTTTCCCCTGAGATTTCCCCATTTTCCAGAGTCCCAGCCGTCTTCAGCTTTTTCACCTTTTGAAATCTTTGCCTGGGTGGGGCGCAGTGCCTAACGCTTGTAATCCTAGCACTCTGGGTGGCCAAGGGCATTGCTTGAGGTCAGGACTTTGAGACTAGCCTGAGCAACAATCAGAATCCCATTTTTCCTAAAAATAGAAAATTAGCCAAGCCTTGTGGTGGGCACTTGTAGTCGCAGCTGCTAGGGAGGCTGCGGCAAGAGGATCACTTGAGCCCAAGAGTTTGAGGTTGCTGTGAACAAGCCTAGGGCAACAGAGTGAGATCTCTGACTCTAAAACAAAAAGAGAAAAGGAAACTTAAGCTGCAGCTTTGGAAGGGAGGCAAAGAGGGCCTGGAATTAGCTACCTATGTGGGTAAGTTCTTCCACATAACTTGTCTAAAACTAAAGAAGAGGACACAGTGCTGGCATGGTCTTTCTAGCTCCTTCCTCTCCTACTTCCTGGCATGCTCTACAAATGATAGGAAATTCTGATTTTTCATGAAACAGTTTATTTATGATTTCATTCATTTTTTGCAAGTCTGCACCTGAGGATGAATCTATGTACAAGTAAGACAGGCATCTGTGGGTGCCTGTCTTTAGCAAGGTGGATCTCTGAAAACAAAAAACAAACAAAAATAAGTAAAAATGAAGGGATTTTCTGAGCATTTAAAGAAGGTCCCACCCAATGTCTATTCCTGCCATTTTTCATTACTGCTACACATCCTGGGATGATCAACCATTCTAGTTTTCCTGGCACTGTCCAAGCTGTAACATGACAGTTTCAGCCCTGGGCAAACTGGGCAAACAAGTTGATTCTCAATGTACTGTTACTGTTACAACATCCCGCCTCCGCTCCCTGCCCAGGGGGCTCAAGCCACCTGAGTTCTATGCAGACCTGTGTGAGTAGTTCTAGCTTCCCAGTTAACTGCCTTTTGGTTTGTGGCCTTTTAATTAGATAAACTGCCTTACTAACATGTTCTATCACAAAGAACAGTAGGCTTCAGAAATGGTCACAGATTATTCCCGTCTCTCTGCCCACATCCCTTTGAAATGTGATTTCTAGCAGTTCCATCAAGAGGTCGATTCTTGTGCTTCTGTAGTGACAGAAGTGTGGCCAGGTGAGTCACTTTGGCCAGAAGGGCAGCTGTAGTTTAGGTAGAGGCGTTGGGACTGCTTCTGCTGCTTTGTGACCTACATACAACCACTCCAACCCATGGAAGCATGACAAATACTAACT
This sequence comes from Otolemur garnettii, assembly GCF_000181295.1. Taxonomy (NCBI): domain Eukaryota; kingdom Metazoa; phylum Chordata; class Mammalia; order Primates; family Galagidae; genus Otolemur; species Otolemur garnettii. Next base: position 3,777,553 of record NW_003852423.1, on the reverse strand, counting down.
GTTTGTACTTTTAAGCCACTAAGGTTTCAGATGATTTGTCACAAAGCAAAAAGCAACAGGTACATTAATTGAAGTCGTGGACACTTACTCAAGTGCTGAAGGAACTGGATTTTTCTGTCTGCGTCTGAATTTCTGAAGAATAACATAGAAGGGTACACAAATCTAATCCTTAGAAAGCCAGGAGCTTTATGGTCCAGTTTAAATAAGGAGTCACATTCAAAATTACAATGGTCAGGCAAACAAACAGAAAGGTACAATTAGAAAGCAATTAAAATATTTTCTGAATTTCTTGCAAAATGTCAAAGGGGAGTTATATTATTACCACTGTACAACTTCTTAAAATCTTCCGCCCTGTATTTTCCTGTCTTAATGCCTCCCACAGATGCCTGTCACTTCCAAATCTCTTTTCTATTTCATAATTTCTAAAGTTTTTCTTTTTTTTTTTTTAACACTATGTCCAGGACGCTGTTTAAATTTATTTCTATTTTCCCTTCTTTCTGGAGTAATTCCCTGACTTTTCTGATATGAATTAACAAGCAGGCAAGCATATCACTATAGTTTTCAACTTGTTCATTTCTCTGCAATTGCTTATTCATTGGCATGAGAACAGGGCTGGAAAGATGGAATAATCCTTTTACAAGTGTATGTGCGTGTGTGTAAATGGTAGGGGGAAGGCATGAGAAAGTCTGGGAATAATCACACAAGAGTGACATTTCTGCCTGTGTCTCACCAAAATCTGTGTCAGATAAAGATAACAGTAAAATTTATACTTCTATTTAAATAAGGTGGCTGAGAAGGTTATGGGAAATTGACTTCAAAACTTTCTGAAAAATAATAATATAGAACTAAAATTTCAGATGACTTCAGCTAAATGTGGGGATTACTGGTGACTGTGAAGTGGGGGAGAAAATGAGATAGTCTTTGGGGAGAGGTTAGAAAGTGATTTTCCATATTGTTAGACAAATATGTTTACACTGTTTCATTAAAAACCTAAGGAAAAATACTAGAGGATCAGAGCAATAGATATAATTTTTAAGCCACAAGAGTGGAAAAAAATCTAAGATAATTTGATTAATTCAGTTAAAGACAGAAAATACTGGAAGTGTAATAACTTTAACCTTATTAGTCAATTTTGGATATCTTCATACTGCTCAGGGTTTTATGCATGCAAATCTTTTAAAATCTCCAGAAAAAGATTTGTAGTTTCTTCCTTTCTTTCTTTCTTTCTTTCTTTCTTTCTTTTATTTTATTTTGGGACAGAGTTGCACTATGTTGCCCTCTGTAGAGTGCAGTGGCATCACAGCTCACAGCAACCTCTTTCTTATTATTCAGAAGGTTTAAAAATCAATTTCCTGGGCTCAAATGATTCTCTTGGCATAGCCTCCTGAGTAGCTGGGACTACAGGAGCCCTCCACAATGCCTGGCTATTTTTTGGTTGCAGTTGTCATTGTTGTTTCACTGGCCTGGCTGGGCTTGAACCCACCACCTTTGGTGTATGTAGCCAGCGCCCTACTCACTGAGCTATATGCCCCGAGCCCTGTAGTTTCTTTCTTATGAGTACTGCTCATTTTCTTTAACATTTATTCTGGGTGTGTTACATATTGCTACAATTATGCAGGTGGTTTTAGTATTTTACATTTTTAGCATTTTTATATTCTTTTAAAACAGTGGCTGACTTTTCATATTTATCCATCACTTTAATGAAATTTTTAATTATAAGAGATTTTTCATAAGCTTTCTAAGTGAGAAGGGACACAGAGAAAGGGGCTTCAACCAGGGTGGGAGGAAACCCTGGCCTCCTGAACCAGGAAGTCTGGAGGGCCCATAAGGATTTAAGAATGAGGTAATCTAGGTAACCAAGGACCAATAGAAAGAGACAATAATCAATGGCCAATAGGAAAGGGCAGTAATGCCTAGGGGTGCAGAGAGGCCAATGAAAGACTTGCAACCAATTTCAGAGAGAAGGAGGATATTTACACCAGCACAGCCTTGGCTTTACGGCCTCTCTCACCTTTACCACAGGGACCCATTTCCAACTCTCTTTGGATGTGCTCTAAACTTTCTCCTTGTTCTTCCTAAATAAAATTTCCCTTTGTTACACTTAGACTTGTACAGGTTACTTTTGCTCTCTAGTCACGCTGCCTGTGCTTGCCAGTTTTATTTTCTGTTTCCATTCATTTTTGCTTTCAATTACCGCCATGCTTCAGTTGAACTTTCTAGCTCAGCCTCGAACCAGGTCAACGGGGTTTGGGGAACTTGGATCCCATACTCCCAACACTGAGTGTATTATTTCTTTGATTAAAAATAATGACAATTCTTCTTAAATCAATATTTATGCTCTTCATTTCTATTTATTCTTTTATGTATTGGCTAGAATGTTAAAAAAAAAGTTATTTAACATGTAATGGGACATCCTTTTCTTTTTCTTTCTAAATTTTAATAGAAATGGCTTTGGTGTTTCAACATTAAACAACATTGGAGCCTGGTGTGGTGGTGCATTCCCATAGTCTCAGTTACTCCAGAAGGTCAAGTGGGAAGATCACTTGAGCCCAGAAGTTAGAAGCCATGCTGAACAACATAGTGAGATCCTGTCTTTATTTATTTATTTATTTTTATTGAGACAGAGTCTTACTTTGTGGCCCTCAGTAGAGTGCCTTGGCATCATAACTCACAGCAACCCCCAACTCTTGGGCTCAAGCAATTCTCTTTCCTCAGCCTCCCAAGTAGCTGGGACTATAGGTGCCCAGCAGAACTCCAGGCTATTTTTTCTTTTTTGGTAGAGACAAGGTCTTACTGTGGCTCAGGCTGGTTTTGAATTCCTGAGCTCAGGGTAATCCACCTGCCTCAGCCTCCCAGAGTGCTAGGATTACAGAAGTGACCAGGCTGAGATCCCATCAAGGAAGAAAGGGAAGGGAAGGAGGGGGGAGGAGAGGGGAGGGGAAGGGAGGGGAGGGAAGGGAGAAAAGAACCAGCATAGTGTTGGCTCTCGACTAAAGAGAAATACTGTTTATTCCAATTAAGGACTTATCTCTTCTTGTCAACATTTTTAAGAATTTTAAAACATTAATCATTAATGTAGTGTTGAATTTTAAAATACTCTTTATAGCAATCAAAATAGGTTTGAAACTTTTTTTTTTAACATAATTTGAACATGTCCAAGTAGATTTCAAACCTTTTTGAAGTAGTAAACCATTTAATTTCTCTATGATATGTAGAAAATTTGTAATAAACAGCAATATGGCCAGGCATGGTGGCTCATGCCTGTAATCCTAGCACTCTGTGAGGCTGAGGTGGGTGGATTGCTTGAGCTCAGGAGTTTAAGACTGGCCTGAGCAAGAGTGAGATCTGCCTCAAGAGTGAGCCAGGCATGGGCGGTGCCTGTGGCTCAAGGAGTGGGGCGCTGGCCCCATATACCGGAGGTGGTGGGTTCAAACCCGCCCCGGCCAAAAAATAAATAAATAAATAAATAAGAACAGCCAGGCATTGTGACTGACACCTGTAGTCCCAGCTACTGGGGGGCGGGGGGTGGCTGAGGCAAGAGAATCACTTGAACCCAAGAATTTGAGGCTGCTGTGAGCTGTGACATCACAGCACTTTACCAAGGGCAACAGAGTAAAACACTATATTAAAAAAAAAAAAAACCCAGCAATATGCAAATACAACAGGAAGTGCATGTTCCTACTCTTTCTCTTTTCATTTAGGCTTAATAACCCAAATTCATGCTTTTTAATATTATGCTTATTCAATTATTTTTGAATTTCTGTCACAAATATTTTTTTTTCCCCTGTAGGTTACCTACATCAAATTTGATTAATGTGGAAAGCTCTGACAGATATTTCAGTGCGTTGATTTGTACCTCTTTGTGTTTGAAATTTATATAGTTAGTTGACAGCCTGGCTAAGGCCATAAAACACTAAGAAGTAAAAATACAAGCTCTTTCTTAGTTAACATATGTTTTCTGTATCAGCGCCGTAAAATCTCGCCAATTTTGTTCACATGCTGTAGTTTTATCGGAAGTCACAAATTGTTGCACTGATGGATTTCTCCGAGTCAAAAAGTAACGTCTAAAGAAATAGTTTTCTGTGGCGCAGTATACAAACTTGGCTAAACAGTGTGCCTACAATTATGTAAGAATAACAAGCTACGGGGAAACAAACTGAAAGGAGAAAATGTATGTGCTTCTGGCACCTTCTTCCCGTCACAGTGCACGCAGCGCGTGGAGGTCATCTCCCCCAGGAACCGTCAGTCCCGTGGGGGAGGTGACTCTTTGCGCCGTTTGTTGTCCGTCTGCTGCTCAATAAACATCTGGGGAATGATGGCTCCGTGGATGAATGCACGGGCATTTGCATGTTATTCTATGAACCGCAACAGCTCAAAATTTGTGTTCCTGTTTTCCAAATTCCCTGTAATACACACATTTTGTAGTATTTAAAATGGTTCTTGTGTGAACAGGCATGTGCAAAGAGTCAAAATGACAGAAAATCTTAGAAAAGGCATTTTTTTTTTCTTTCTTCGGTGCAAATATTATCCCAGCGGCCCCAGTAAGGTATATTGCAGAATTCCGGCTTTCTGCTCTGGTGGGAACGTACATCCTGGCCCTCTTGTGGTGGGGCAGGATAAGGCCATGTTACTTGTTCTTAAACAGATATAAGAGGTAAACCTGTGACTTCTAGGCCAGAGTATTGCTGGTGTGAGTTCCTTGTGAGCTGCTCCCTTTCGGCCACAGGGACCAGAATATTACACAGACAGTGGCAATTCTGTCTGCCAGGTGTTAATTGTGAGAACTGCTTGAGGCAGACGGAATTTGTGATGTCGAGTCACTATTTGGGGATTTCCTACTGTTAAGTAAGTTAGCTCATCCTGATTTGTACTCTGTGGGACAAACTTTGCTTCCTTACGCCTTAGAAACTTGTGCTCTAAGCGCAAAAAATTTAACTGTTTCTCTGAAGATGGAATAAAATTTAAATGCTGAAAGAGTAGAAGAGGAAGAACTTCCCTTTGTAATCCTTTGATCTATCTCCTGTGTGTGTGTGTGTGTTTTTTTTTTTTAGAGACAGAGTCTCACTTTATCAGTGAGTCTCACCCTCCGTAGAGTCCTGTGGAGTCACAGCTCACAGCAACCTCCAACTCCTGGGCTTAGGCGATCCTCTTGCCTCAGCTTCCTGAGTAGCTGGGACTACAGGTGCCCGCCACAATGCCTGGCTATTTTTTGTTGCAGTTTGGCCAGGGCAGGTTCGAACCCACCACCCTTGGTATATGGGGCCGGCACTCTACCCACTGAGCCACAGACGCTGCCCCTCTCCTGTGGTTTTTATTTGGCTTTCACACGGAGTTCATTAAACCAATAATTTTATCATATAGGTTAGTAACTGGATGAAGTTTTTGATTGTGACATTGGGGATCTTTTTGAGCATTTTCTATAGGGGTTGCAATAGTGACAAAAAAGACAGAGATGACCCATCTTACCACTTTGGGATTTTTATTTTATATGTATTTTTAGCTTTAAACACCAGTAGCTAGATTGATGCTTAGCACTTTCTGAAGTACAGGCAGTAAAAATAGGAGTTGTAAATGTCAGTTTTGATGTGTGCTTTAGTGCTTTCCACCATCCCCATGGGGGAAACAAGTGGGCCATTAATACGGAGGTGCCTGCACTCCAGGGGCCCTTCCAGGACTTACAGGAACTGGGAACTTCTGGAAAATCTATGGGGAGAGCAGCTCCAGGATCACTGAAGAAACCCTGGGCTTAGAATCAAAAGAGCATCCAGTCTTTCATTCTGTGAGTTATGGGACTGTGTGAGCAACTTTGAGAGCTTCACCTCAAATCTCTTTACCTCAACCTCGTCTGCCTCATGTGCATGTATGAAATGCCAGACAGCAAGGATTCTTTTATTTTTTTTTTTTATGACCTTAGGGTGATGTCTGTAATTTTCTCTAAAATTTATTTTTCTCAAATTATATTTATTTCGGTATATAAAACATATAACCACAGTATACATCTTAAATGGTGTCAATCACTCTCTCAGTTATGTTTCCATAGCATAGCTGTCATAGAAATAGAATAGAAGTGATTATAATCTAGTGCAATCATTTTAGGCTGTTTCTTTTATCTTTTTTTTTTTTTGGTATTGTCAGGTTTTTATTATTTTATTTTAATTTAATTTATTGTTGGGGATTCGTTGAGGGTACAAGAAACCAGGTTTCATGGATTGCATTTGTTAGGTAAAGTCCCTCTTACAATCATGTCTTGCCCCCAAAAGGTGTGGCACACACCAAGACCCCACCTCCCTCCTTCCCTCTCTTATTTTATTTATTTGTTTATTTATTTTTTATTGTTTGGGATTCACTGAGGGTACAAAGAATTAGGTTACACTGATTGCAGTCATTAGGTAAAGTCCCTGTTGTAATTGTGTCCAGCCCCCAAGGGGTGAGCCGTACACCGCAACAGCGAGGATTCTTATGAAAAGTGCATGAGATGATGTACGTGAAAGCTCCGAGCTATCTAGGTGCAAAGGGATTCAGTTCACTCCCGAGGTTGGTTCCCAGCTTGTGCACCTGACTGGGAGTGGCAGTGGCTGTAGATGGGTACAGAGAGAACTCACTGCTAACTCAGCACCTACAAATTCCAAAGGGGGGAGTAGCAAACAAGGGCCGGTTTTTGGTGTTGGCCCAGGGGTCTCTCTAGCTCTCAAAAAAATTGCAAACTGTCCATCATTTAAGTGGCTTACCCACTGTATTTATGGCCCTGCCTCAGACCATGTGCCCTGGTGATTTTTGCCACATTGGGCAATTTGGGCAAATTCTCATTAGTGCTTTTGATCTTTGAGGTGGAGTGGCCCATATCTTCCTGGTTTAGGCACCTGCAGATATTCAGAAGCCCTGCTCATCACAGAAGCATTTGCACAGTGTCAGTGCTGAGAAGCACGATGTTAGTGGTTTAGCTAAAACCTCTGGCTCTCCCTGCCAACTGCAGTCAGCTCTCCTCTCAGGTCCTGACACTCACAGAGTTGGGATAACTAACAGGGGAGGCTTACATGTGAAGCAGACATCATTTTGAAGGACGCCTTTGGAATTAGCATCCTGGTATGGACTCCAATTAAACACTCCCTGAGCACAGGTGATGGAGTGTGAGTCTTGAGTCCATATTTTAAATCTTCATTATTTTAGTATTTATAGACACTCCAAGAGATTCTCTAAGAAAAAGAGGAATGACTGCAAAGGGATTTATGATTTCTTTTTGCCTCCCCCAGACCTCCTTCTCTCAAAGGTTTTACTTAATTGGGTGGGGAAAGCTCTGTGCAAGAAATATTTGTTTAATCTTTTTAAAATTGCTTCACTTAAAAATTTCTATTCAAAAAAAAATTTCTATTCAAATATATCCAAGAGGGAGATACATGCTAGATTTTTTTTAGATGCACACATCAAGATGAGGGACTACGCCCTGGAATTCTCCACACCCTTAGACACAGAAGCGTAGCATTAGAATTTGAGTTTGCCTTTTATAGCTATAAATGTAGGATCCATTATTTTCTCTCCCTTTGACCTTGAGGTTCTCAATCAAGTAAGGGGGCATTTCCCTCCAATATTTGTTGAGAAATGACTATATGCCAGGGACTTTGCACATGACATTTAAGACTCCAAATAATCTCCATGAGGTAGATACTTTAACCTATTTTGCTACTAATAAAAACATGGCCTGGGAAGATTAAGTAATGCCCAAAGTCACTGGGCCGACACAGAGCAGAGGCTGGGTTTGGACTGTGGGCGTGTCACTCCTGAGGTAGAGCTGCTGCCTTGGTGGCAGTAGTGAGAGATAGGTTCAGATGTCCTGAAGGTGGATCTGGTTAGGGGAAAGAGAGGAAAGGGAGAAGGGAATTCTGAAAAGGTAGAGAGATAAGAAAAGTTGAGAATGGGGTTAGGTATATTGTCAGAGGACGCAAGCAATGAGTTTGGCTGTTGGAACTGTCCTTTCTGAAGGTTGCTCTTTGCAGAACATGGAACTTCCCACCTATGAAGAAGGATTAAATGAAGGGTGGCATATTCAGACAGCAGATCCTAGATAGCCATTAAAAACCAACATTTAAGATGTGGAAACTGTGTGTTGCCCAGTAGTTAATCTCTTTTCTCTTCTGAAAAATGGTATAAATAATAGTACCTACTTCATAGGGATGTTGTAAAAATGAATGCAATAACTAGTGTAAGAGGCTTAGGAAGGTACCCAGCGCATGGCAAACACTCAGGAGATGTTGCCTGTTATCATCTGCAAGAGCTGACTTGACGAGATATCCATGATTTCTTTTATGTCACATGAATAGGGGTTGTGACACAGAGTGTATAGTGTGATTTCACTTTTCTAAATATTGGTATATTGATATGTCGGTGAGTGTATGGAGTATTTGGAAGCATCTAACACATATCATTTTTTTTTTTTTTTGAGACAGAGTCTTACTGTGTCGCCTTTGGTAGAGTGCTGTGGCATCACAGCTCACAGCTACCTCAAACTCTTGGGCTTAAGTGATTCTCTTGCCTCAGCCGCCCAAGTACCTGGGACTACAGATGCCCACCACAACACTGACTATTTTTTTGTTGTAATTGTTGTTGTTTGGCAGGCCCTGCTGGGTTCAAACCTGCCAGGTCCAGTGTATGTGGTTGGCGCCTTAGCCTCTTGAGCTACAGGTGCCGAGCTGACAAACACATATCATAATGTTAACAGTGTTAATCTCTTGTTTGTGAGATCATTATTTTCTTATAAACATAGGTGATTTTTATAATTAGAAAAATACGGTTTCCAAAAAAATGAAACAAGGGGTGACACCTGTGGCTCAATAAGTAGGGCACTGGCCCCACATACCAAGGGTAGTGGGTTTGAACTGGCCCCGGCCAAACTGCAACAACAACAACAAAAATAGCTTGGCGTTGTGCCTATAGTCCCAGCTATTTGGGAGGCTGAGGCAAGAGAATCAGTTAAGTCCCAGAGCTAGAGGTTGTTGTGAGCTGTGACACTACTGCACTTTACCAAGGGAGAAAAAGTGAGACTATGTCTCTCTAAAAAAAAATAATAAATAAATAAATAAATAAATAAACAACTCTATGGAAAAAATATCCCACAACTCTAGCTCCTTCCTTGGTTTGTGAATTCCACGGCAGGTTAGTGAGGAGGAGAATGACCAGGTATCAGTCTCGGGTCTGTTGTCTTGACCAACTCAGTTAACCTGAGTTTTAATGCCTGGCAGGATTAATATAAGAAACCTAACAAGCAAGGATCTGAACGTGCCTAAATCCTCATGAGGGATTATTATAACTCATGGTCTCTTTTGTGGGATTAGAAAACGCATTTTATTTCCAAGGCTCAGAAGTGTGACAACCAGAGTTTTGCAAATAATAAAACAGTGATGGTAGTAACAACAATGACAAAAAACTGTCCAAACCTCAGTGGCTCTTCCTCTTTTTAAACACCCGGCACAAGCAAAGACTTCAGGGTCCTTTTCCTCCTCTTCTCATGGACTTTATGTCCAACTCCTGAGATGACCAGTGGCCACTTCGTCCCTAGCATCCACAATGTCTGCATGAGGAAACAAACCATGGATCCTCCAATCCCCATTCACGGGTCCCAGAATTTCCTCTATCATGTGCACAAATATATAGCATTAGTACATTAGTCACCATTAAAACCCATACAAGATCCACTTTGGAGTTAATCAGAATACTGAAACAGGCGAAGAAAAGGGAGTCTCTTGTCTGTTTCTCAGTAGGGGCTTGTCCCAAAGTCTCCATTGATTCAAAAAATTAGTGCCCCAAAGTATCTCAACTCAAAATAAGTCTTCTTCATAACCAAACATAAATATCACAATGAAAAGACAGGGTGAGGGTGTACGGAAGGGTGAAAGTTAGAATTGTTAGTCCTTTGGTGTTTTCAATCAAAATGGTTGAAAAGCTTAGACGTCTCAATCTCAAATTATGACTATTTTGTGTACTCCTAGATGCAAAACCTACTGTAATTTGAATAAGTACTTTATTTAAAACGTAACCATAGTTATAAATTTGTCTATTTCAAACATGTTAGACTAAAAGCTGACTGCCCTCTGGTGGGCTGTTTCTAAAATATTTAGCACCTCTTTAACCGAATTGCCTTATAAAATATTGTACAGTGCCATAGGGTTATTTTTACAATTCAATTCACATAAATAACAAAATTATCTGAGAAAAGCAGAAAGCTCATAGAAGTTAAATACTCTTCATTAATGTTAGAACAAATTATACCTCGAGGTTAGCTAATTTCTAATTTTTTAAACTATTTTTCAAGTGGAAATTTATTTTAGATTCAAGTTTCAATTAAAATGATAAACATGAAGACAATTTTTGGATCTTCCATGTCATTTTTGAAATGAAATGCAAGTTTTCAAAATGTAGATAGTTTAGTAACTTTACAATGTTTAAAGCAATGGGAAAAAACAGCATTTATCATACTTAAGTTCTGTTTGTTCTCTGTCACTATTTATTTGTAATTTTACGGTAGAAATGAGATAGTTATATTCCTCACCCTACCCCAAATATTATTTTGATTCGAGTGAAACAAAAGCTTAAGAAATATCACATCAAAGTATAAGGGCTAAGTTCGGTATAAATAGGAAAACATCTTTAGAGTATACTGATAAAACACTCTGCAATCTTAAAAAAACACCAGTACACTGTGAATTCTGCAATACAAAGGCTCTCATTCTCTTCTGTTTGCAATTCCTCTCTACCACAGAGGTTCCAGTGAGGCAAAGTCTCAGGTATTCCAACTTACTGAATTTTTTAGTTTTCATCTAGCTATGGGAGTATGCATACTAATAGCCTCTGAGGCCCCACTGGCTCCATTTTGCCAGACTATTATCACCAATTGCGAATTCCAGCTCCTGTTTTAAATTAGTTCCTTAGCGTACATCTCATTCTTTCGAAAACCCATCTGGTAATCTTTGCTATGTGAATTCACACTAACAAAATTATTGTACAAAGATAAAAATTGGGTAGGTAGAAATCAAGAATCAGCAAATTACTTAAAAAATAATCTTAAAGTCTATATAAGGCCAATGAAAAAGAATACTGAAGAATTTATATGATTAATTTGATCAATTCCAGCAACAGATCGGAAAATTTTATTGATAATCCTCCCTCTTTTTCTTCCTGTTAGCAATTTCTTGGCAAGGGCCTAAAGATTAATTTTTTATCTTAATTTCATTTAGCGCTTGCAGATAGAACCTTAAAAAGAAGGAACGTGCTGCCTTCTTAAAAAATGGAATTGAAGATTGCAATCAAGTCATTACATTAGGTTAATTCTGTGGCTGCAAATACTCAAATTTAAGTGAAGGAGCAGCAAAGACATATTGAAATCCACGCAGATTCCAAAAATGCAATCTCTGAGGCAGGAACATTTGAATCAGCCATCTGAGCGTATTTCTCCAAAACAGTCAAGAAAAGTCACCCATTTTAAAATGTTAACTGCAATTATTTTGGTGCAATGTAACATTTTTTCCCCCAGTTTGCTTTTAAACTAATTAATATATGCAACGGCCTTAAAATGTAAAGATGCCACTTCTCTGAGATTCGGTTTTTTCCCACCCAACCTAATATAAAGTTAAATGGAAGTATAGAGAGGTGAGTGCCCATCAGTGAGTTACCGCGTTAAAACTGTGATATAATTTGCTGTGCCACGAAGGCTGGCTAAAACTTAGTTTGAAAGCGGTAAGGGCAAACCAGGCTATCAGTTTTTCCTCATCCTGCGGAGGCAACACGGAAGCTAAACGCTGCTCTCCGCGGTTTTGCTTTCTGTTTATTTCCCTCCTTGAGCCTAAGGGACTTAGACATGTTCAGTTGAGTTGTTACAGTTTTTCATTTAAAAAGATTGTTTGAACTCATAGATCCTGAGCATTTGGTATCATTTTGCATGCTAAGTGTTCTATTCGGTTGCAGAAATAGTGGAACGGAAATACACGCGCGTGTAGGTTGAATCTATTACCTACCCAGACCAGAGACCAAAGAAGTCGTCTTACCTAGCGTGTCCAGGTATGTAGAAACTGAATAACTAGCATGCTTGTGTGTGTACATGGCTGAAAATGCATAATGCAACATGCGTCTCTGAATTTTCAATAATCTGTACGCTCTCAGTGTTCATTAAATCCACATTTTTATAGTTTAAAATGTGATTTTTGCATCGCAAATGTGTGCCGGCTAATCGCGGCTCTGCGACTTCTGATCCGGACGCTTGTCGCCGTCTCCCCCTGCGCATTGGCTTTTCCGTCGACAGAGGGCGCTCTGTGGTTTGCCAAGGCGCTCCGCCTGGTTAGCGGCCGGCGGCCGGGAGTGCGGCATCGCTGTGACAGCGGAGCTTCGCCGAGTTTGCGCCAATAACAGGCAGAAGCTCTTCCAACTGGTCAGTGTATAATTTATTGGAAATGCTACTGATCACTGAAACAACATATCTAAATGAAAGAGAACCCCATGATTTACAAAAGTCGGATGCAAGTGACTTTTTAGTCACTGGGGTGTTATAATTTGAGTATCACCCAAACGGTTAGTGTTGGCAATCATATGCATAGAATCAGGATGCGTGCTCAAATACAAGCTCACCTTGGAGAGAGAGTGACAGCTTTATTTATCCTGCCTGCCCGAGCCCTGTGCCGGGCGTCTTCCGTGTGCTTGCTTCAGTACAACTTAAATATATTACAGCTGTTTTATATTTGATCCAAGAGAAATAAAATAATTCCTCATATGGTAATCTATTTGGGTCATAATTGACACATTAGGAAGGTTCCAGGAAGCATTTTCTCTGCCACAGGTTCTAGAGATTTCAGGTGCTGGTGCTATTAATTTTTCTCCAAAGGCACTAAATTTAAACCGAAATCTTGAAAGAATGAAAAAAGATGCACTTCAAGAAAATTAGATTTTCTCGGGGTATTTGTCTGAGATCTACATTTACTGATGTGTAATTTATTAGACACTTCAACGCAACGAAGTCATCACAACCAGCTAGAATAAGGATTGCATTTACCCTCTGGAGGAAAAGTTTTACGAATCTCTGCCAGCCATTGTGAAAGCAACAGGGAGAAATCCTAATAGACGCCAGAACCAACATATTGGACAGAAGCATTTGCACGATCGCAGCCCATTCTTTTAAATGAGCGTCTTCTTGCTCAAGAACTGGAATGATACTGCAAGGAACAGAATAAATGGAAATGTACAAGTCAAACAGCGTGACAGCGACTGCTCAGACTTAGAGAGAAAGAGCCGTGTAAGATATAGATGTATTCTAAAAGTCCTCTTATGAGAAAATGTGCTCCATTACCACGGAAGGAAATAAATGCAAGGGGTTTTTAATGTTAAATGTCTGTTTGTGCAATATTAAGGATGCCGAAGCAAATATTTAACAGCTAGGATACTGCATCACAGCTAACAGTAATTCTCTTATCATTTATCTGACTGGAAGATAAGTGCCGTTTTCCTTCTTTTGCGAATATATTTGCCAGCAGCTGTTTCAACATTTATAAAGACCATTTCCACTGATTGCCAAATAACCATAAATTCATTGACGCCTATTTTTGAGTTGGAGGCATAAAAATAATTACATGTCTGATTAAATCCACTTATGCGTTCATGTCCTACTAAGGCTACAATAGATATGAATTGCTATGATGTATGACATGTAAGTGCATAAATAATACCATGCAGATGTAGAGTCCGGCTTTCTTAGAACAGAATGTGCAGCAATAATTTACACCAATATAGGTGGGATACCTTATTAACGATAATTTATTGTAGGAATTGTTCTGGAATCTCTGACACATAAAAAAAAGTAGGACTTCAGCTAGAAAACTGAACAACCTGTTCTTCTCATTGCTTCAGTGTCCTGAAATACATATTAAATAACTATTCTAATAAGCTTGTCATTAGAGAAGAATAATTTAACAACTCCATGTCTTAAAATGCAAACTATGGGGAAATCATACGTGCACGTCCAAGTTGGCCAAATTCTCGAGGTACGTTACTTACTCCGTCCATGGCTTAGCTACCTCCCCCCTCCCCCATCTCTATCCACCCGCACTCACCACCTCTGCCATTTCAAACCAAGGTAATTTAAATGATTATAGCATTGGGAGAAATGCTTTAAGGGACTGTTCAAAGTTAAGAATCACAACGCGTGGAAACAACAGTTTGATTCCACTCTTAACTCCCTGCAAGAGAGATGGAATTTTGCTTTCTTTTGATTGAGACTCAGCTTATAATAACTTTAATTACATAATATTTAACCATATTTGTTATACCACAACACTTGGTAACACTTCATTTCGAGTGTTCCAGCATTATTAATTCGTGTGGTATTCATTGTAATAACACAGATCGTAATGAACTCATTTGGTATTCATGGGGATGTCATAAGTACTTCCATAGGAATTCTATTGCATTTCAGCATTAATTAAACATACTCCCTAATTTCCTTAGGAAAACAGAAATACACGGAATTTCCCAGGTACTATGTCTCTCAATAGCATATCCATTGGGTTGATTATTAAATCATACATTGAGTTGTCTGTATACATCTTTATGAACATATCATTTTTTATGCAAAACAGCTAACAAACCAAGGTCAGGGTCTGGGTTTTTCTGAATGTAGGTTCTTAATAATCAACATTTCACGAGTACAGAGAGAAGTGATATTGACAGTAATGTTTCTCATGCAAAGAAAAAACATCCCTATGTTAATTTCCAGAAAGATAACATCTTTCCTTAAAAACAAATAAGCAACATGGAGAAAATGAAAGGCATCTAAGCAGAGGGAGCTTTGCTTAACGGCCCTTTCCCCCCAGACCTGCTGGTGCCTGTGCCTTGGTGGACTTTGGTCCTCTTATTATTTGCCACTGTGGTATGCAACTTGTGTGATGTCATTTATTCAGCTAGGAAAAAAATACCAGTCCCATTAGCATCCTGAGCTGGCAAAACGAAGTGGCTTATAAAAGAATAGTACAAAACCATTTGAAAGAGAGATCTCCTAAAATTTACTAACCTTCCATCACGTCAAGGTTTCTGAAGTTATTACACAGGCCTTACGTGCGCTCATAAAAGTAGCTGAGTTAGAAAGATTCCATTCTAGTTTCTGCCAGCAGAGATCACATTTCTTAGCCTTAACTTAATCACCCCTTATGTTAAAAAAAAAATAATGACGCCAGATTTGAGAGTATGTGAGATCCTGTCAAGAGATTCAGTTGTAAGCACCAGGGGGTTCCTATTTTAATTTGAGGTGTTTTGTTGCTGTTGTGTATTTGTTTGCTTTTTTTTTTTTTTTTTTTGGTCTTATCACTTGTTTGGAGGCAGAAATCAGGTAGCAGCTTTAAGAAGTAAACCTTACAGGGAAATACATTTTCCCCATCACTTGATTCTGCAATTTTAAGGAGCGTGGGGGATTGGCTTAACTCTTAAAGCATCTGAACGTGTCTTAAAATAGGAATCTCTAAATACCATTTAAACCTCAGCATTATATTCATTAGTTCTCAATTAGGATGTGAATGGAGAACCATAGGTTAAAGAGGTCCGTCTTTCCCAGGGAAACTCTTTCAATGCTGTGCTAGACTTGAGACAGTTCTACCATTTTTATAAGAATTACAATTTAAAAAATATTTTAAACGAACACAAGCATGATCCCAAAACAGGGAATGAAAAGGAGGAGACTGCAGTCCATGTCTGTTTTTCCAGGACATTCAGAGATAATACAGGTATTTTCTGTGAAACCCCAGGCAGTGAGAATAGAAAATTCAGTTCACAATTCTAATGTCGTACAGGAGATAGATGTGGTTTTTTTCTCTTATGGTTTGTAACTCCTGTTACATTTAATAGGAACTGTACATCAAGCTGTGGGGAGAGAAAGTGGATTCCTGTTTTATATCTTGGAGAATTACAGACTATTCAGAGTCTCCCTGACACCTGGATATAGTGGGGCAGGTTAAAAATGTTGTCTCCCGTGAATTCCAGGCTTTTGCTTATTTCGACATTCAAGGCAGCCCTTTCACACACAAAAAGTGCTTCAAAGGTATTCAGTGCAATTATATATTTGTTTGTTTGTTTAGGTTTGCAGTCTTTTCTCGGGAATAGTTTTTCATCTTTGCACTGAAATAGGCTTAGGAAGGCCATGCCAGTTACCTGGATGTGGCCTTTTTAATAGAGGCAGGTTCTGTTTTGCTACTCGTGGCAAACAATTTAATTAGGAACACAAATAGCTGGCTGCTTTATTTCCTCCTTGCGAGTGTCTGCTCCTTGTCTAAGGATAAGAAACTACCTCTATAAAAATCTTTCTTGGAGCTGTCTCTAATGAAACTTCCCGATTTCACTTGTTTCTTGGAGCTTTCTCGGCCACAATTTTTTCTTTCTTTCTAAGCAGAAAGAGGTACGGGAGGCCGTTTGTAAATTACACGGTGCTGGAAATATCATGAAATATCATGACCGCAGTTTATGGGCACAAGAACGGGGATGAGGTGTAACAAGAATAAATTACACAAAATACATTTGGGGAGGAATGAAGGGACCCTGGTGCCAGCAAAATTATTAAACTTTTGAGTGGTACTTAATGAAGGCACTAAATTAAGTGACCTTACGAATGGATGGACATAGCAAATGGGATTCTTAGGGCATTGTCTGCCATTATCTTACAAAGAAACAATGGGCTACAGTCTTGTAGACTGAGATTAGAAAAGTACAGGTGAGCTGAATCTATTAGCAAATAAAGCAGTTCCACCAATACAGGAAACAAAAAACAAAAGAAAACCAAACAGTGATCCCTTTAGAATTATCCTGACTGCAGTACATTAAATCATATGCTATTGAAAAAGAATATCATTTATGGTTTGGGGTGATGTGTTTTGTAGCTAATTTTGCCTTTTTACCAATGTGTCTGGCCTAAAGTCTAAAACTTTGCATTGTCTGTGTAATACACACAAAGTTATAAAGAACGCTGAGAACTAGAAAACCAGTCCGATGTTCTAGATTTCTCTCTGTTTTACTTAATCTGTAAAAAGGGGAGGTAAATTCTGAATAACCTTTAGAAATTAAGCGAGGACTCACCAGTATACGGTTGGCTATCTATGGGAAAAGATAGGCAAATATACATGGATCCATGTTTTGCTCCCAGGTACCTTTTTCATTGAGGTAGAATTCCCATGCAGTAAATGCTGAGATCTTACAGGTGCAGCCCACTGAATTTTTGCATGTGTGTACACCCTGTGACCACTACCCCCATCCATATTTGTATTGCCTCGGAAAGTTCCAGAGTGAATCACTCCTCTAACTTTTGTCACTATAGATTCATTTTGAATATTCTTGAACTTCACATAGACGTGAAATTATAGACTACGTACTCTTTTGTTTGGCATCTTTCAAACTCAACCTAATTTTGACTCTGTCACCATCCTCCATTATTAGAGATTGAGCAAGTTGGGAAAACAGGATTTCTGCAGTCTGAATGTTGACCCCGAAAGGATTCAAAGTCTCCCCTTTCCTCTATCTTTTTTTCTGGTTCTGTTCTGTTCTATGTGATCACAGCTTGGAGGTTAAGGGGTGGCTCTGTCATCTTTAGGCTGGATGTTAATTTTAGCTCCATCACTATGACCTATGGAGACTTGAGTAGCTGGCTTAAAATTTCCAAGCTTTGGTTTTCTAATTAGAAAAATGAGGTTAATAACTACTTCGTGTACTTGCTGTGGGGGACAAATAAAACCATTATGAAGTTCTCAGTGATAATATTAAGAGCAGTCTTGGAGTCTACCAAGTCAAAAAAGGAAAGCTGTCTCTCAGGCTGCTCCTGAGAACAGGCAGAAGGATCAAGATATTCCCCAGCTCTACAAACAATGGTTCTATTGAAAAAAAAAATCAATCCCAAACCAGTCTGACCACACCCTAGTAGGGGAAAGAGTGATGAGTGTTGAATGTTCTTTCCTCAGACACCTGTGTCATTATCATTTTTTTATTTTGTTTTGTTTTTTACCAACCCTCTTGGTGAAAGTTAGAACTTATAGCCTTCCCTCCTGCTTGTGGTAATTCTACCACAAGTCTATAGCCTTGCCATCGAAAGAAGCTTCTGCAAACCAGCAGTATCCACTTCACCTGTCAGAAATGTAGAATCCCAGTCCCCAGATCTACTAAATTCTGCAGGTCAATCAGATGTCCAGGTGATATGATGCATGCTGTCAAAGCCAGGAAATCCTGATCAAGACTGGCCATGGTCAGAACCATCTGGCACTAAACAGGCTACCCTGATCTGTGCCACTTTCTGCCATCAGAGTCCATTAATTCTAGCTCCTTCTGATTTCTTCCTGAGACTTGCTTCCCTAGAGGAGCTGCCAAAAGAACTCAGCTATAACAATAACAAAAATGAGTGAGCCCCTCCCAAATGTCAGACCCGGAGCTAAACCACCTCTGCAGAGCCACTTCATCCTGTAATACAGAATAACTAAAACTCTTTTAATATTGAAATAATTATTTCCATTTTACCAATAGGAAAACCATCTCCAAGAGTTGTTCCTCGTCCAAGGTCATACTATGAATAGGTGGAAGAGTTAAAGTGAAATCTTGGCAGTTTCATACCTTGGTCCATAATACCACGAGACACTGCATTGCTTTCCTCACTGGACTCAGCACTCTGGTATTTGTCTAAACCAGGATCTGGTTATCTGATTTTAAACCAATTTTAATTTAAAGGAATAATAACTTTTTTTTTAAAGACAGAATTTCATTACGTCACTTTTGATGGAGTGCTGTGGCATCACAGCTCACAGCAACCTCAAACTGTTGGGCTTAAGCGATTCTCGTGCCTCAGCCTCTCAAGTAGCTGGGACTACAAGTGCCCACCACTATGCCCAGCTATTTTTTGGTTGTAGTTGTAATTATTGTTTGGCAGGCCTGGGCCGAGTTTGAACCTGGCAGCCTCGGTGTATGGGCCAGTGCCCTAGCCGCTAAGCTATAGGTGCTGAGCCAGAATCATAAAAAATTTAAGGGTGTCCACAGATATGATATCTTGAGTGTTGTGCTGGTAATTTTTTAAAATTTTTGATTAATATGAGGGTGCATAAAATTAGGCTACATAGTTTTCATACATAAGGTAGAATCTAAATTGTAGTTGTGTCCTTCACACAGGAAGTGTGCCGTAAGGAACCCAGTGACCTCCCCCCTGCACTGATGATGTTTGAAAGGAGAGAGTAGTAACCGTGGAAGGGCCACGAACCAGGCCACCAGTGCTTCTCACTCTACCTGCGGTGAAGAACGCTTCCCCTCCTACCCCAGCCTGTCACATACCGATACTTCCACAAAATGCAATAAAGCAACTTAATAGTACAATTCATAAAAAAGAGAAAAAGTACAAGCCTATTAAAACAATTAATAGATATAAATTATGCTGACAAATCGCTGTAAAGATTTCTCAATGCTTACTCTCGATTTCTGTACTTACTATCGTCACAGGCCAGCAAGTTCTATGCCGATATTGTTCTTGGAAATAGACTTTGAGTACAAGGAACTAAGCAATCTACTAATTAAGGTTGAGGCCTAGTCTAGACCAGTTTTAACCTGCTGTAAAATAGGTCAGTGAATTCTATGAGTCTATATTTCCATTCATAGAAAGGTGTGGAGGCACCGATGCTTTCTCCAGAAGCAGCCCCAGGAAAATTAGCAACATTTCATTTTTTGGCGTATTCATATATTCATTCAACTAACATCCAATGAGACAGATGATGTGCCAGATTCTTGGGATAGAAAATGGATTAAGACGTGGTGCCCATCTAGGGGAGCTCCTGTGATGGGAGGTAATAAAGTTTCCTTTCTGTATATTTTTATCTGTCTCTTCAGCTACGTGTCCATCCACACATCCGTATCCTTCCCCGTCAAAACCGAATTTAAAGTGGCTTCCTTTATAGTATAATGAGATAAAGATAAAACCAAGGAAGTTTTATGTCATACAGCATTTTACAATGAGGTATGGTGCCTCATTCTAATCTGGACTTGTCACACTATCTTGTGAGGCAAGTAGGACAGCTGTTACGCCCATTTTAAAGGTGAGAAAACCAGGATCAGAGGGGTGGCCGCATGTGTCTGAGGTCCCACAGCTTGTGTAAAGCACAGCAGGGAATTAATTAGGTTTGTTGCCTGCCAGCCCAGAGGTGACACCTTAGCTGTGGGTATCCGTCCACTGTCATCCACAGGTGTCCTTTTGACGCATGTCTGTCCCCAAGCATCACACCCTCAGAACCCCCCTGGAGGGGACAAGCTCTCACCTGGGCCTCTCCTTGCAGTTTGTTAGAGCTGTGGGTCTTTTGTTTTTATTTTTTACCTGACCCGTCTCCTGGTCACTCTGGATCTTACACTATGCTGGATGACAGCTCCTCTGAAAAATCTGAAGATATGTCTCTATTGAATGGTAGCCAAAGGCCGATTATGTCCTTTCCTTCTGGGGGAAGACCCAGCTAAGACCCTGAGACAGAGGAGGTTTGTCTTCATTACTTCCACCCTCGGGGTGCTGTGTCTGCATCCACGTCAGGGACCTGCACGTGAATACTCTTTTTTCTTCAGTCCTTTGGTAAAATAGTCTCTTAGAGCATTCATTCATATAATGATGTAATCTTGGTTACAAAAAAAAATCACTAACTACTCAGAAGTGTTTTTACATTGGGTGATCTTTGCTGCTGTCTTGCCATAGGTCAGTGTTGTGTCTCTCACCTGGTAAGTGTTCAGGGAGTATTGACTGAAAGAATGCTAAGTGAATTTGTAACTTGATAGAACGCCCCCCTTCTCTCCCTAAAGGGACAGAAGCAATACCTACGCTTCCTTTGTTTGCTTAGCACCACATTCAGTGCTGTCCCGTTTTTTATTTGATGTGTGCTTGCCTCACTATACCCTTTCGTTATCTGTGGTGCCTTCTGTATCCTTCCATGGTCTACAGTGCCTTCTGTATACTTCCATGGCCCCCAGGTTATCCACAGACCTCAGGTGATACGCAAGGCAGTAGCCCTGGAAGTGATAAGTATCCAAACAGAGGATTATTTAGAAGGTGCAATTGGTAAGATTTGGGGTCCAATCATAAAGAGATTGGGAGGAAGGACGGCGTTGATGGTGATGTTAACCGTAGGGCAGGGGAAGGGGACACTTAACAGGCCAGGGACTGAATGGCTGCTTATTTCCCAGTTCTGTTTTTCCCTCTTCTCTCAAAATGAACACAGTCCAGAGAAACTTCCTGAGACTCATCTTGCAGGATAGTAAGGATTCAGGGATGATGAAACATAACTGTAAGATCTTTAGTGCATATATGTCCGCATGCACACACGGAGAGTGCCAACAAATGTATGCACATTTGAAGAAAGGAAAAAAACGTATTAAAATTGTAGTACTCAATATATACCCATAGCAAAAGCTTAATACAGCTCACATTTGAGCACTTCTTGTAATTACAGAAGTCAAATGTGACTTGTGTATTATAATTTTTTTTTTTTTTTTAGAGACAGAGTCTCACTTTATCACCCTCAGTAGAGTGCTCTGACATCACAGTTCACAGCAACCTCCAACTCCTGGGCTTAGGTGAGTCTCTTGCCTCAGCCTCCCAAGTAGCTGGGACTACAGGCGCCCCCTACAATGCCTGGCTATTTTTTGTTGCAGTTTGGCTGGAGCTGGGTTCGAACCCACTACCTGTGGTATATGGAGCCAGCACTCTACCCACTGAGCCACTAGCATCGCCCATGTATTATAATTTTTAATACAGTTTTTCCTTTCTTAAAATATGCATGTATTTTTAGCACCCTCTGTGTGCATATATTATATATGTATCTGTGTGCGTGTGTGTATAAGGATGCTGCCTTTCCTATGTTTGTTAGCGTTAGGTATGTGGGTCTCCCATTGTGAGGGCAATAAAACCCTTAAAACTCTATGCTCTATGTACTTTTTTTTAGGAGGTAAAAAGGGAGATGGATGGAGAGAAAAGGTTATTTAGATTGTTTTACTTCTTCATCAGTGTTTTTTGGGAACAAAATCCCAGAAGAGAATGGGTAGTGGACGCTAATAAGGGTGAAACACAGGCGCTGGGGACAAAGGTCCAGGGAGGCACCGACTGCGGTGGGCACTGACACGAGCCCTGGCAGCCACACTGGCTGGAAATCCTCTCTCCTACTTACGTCTTAAATGGGTGATCCTGGGCATATTATTCATCTTCTTCAAGGTAGTTTCATCATGTATAAAATGAGACTTATAATAGCACCTACCTTATGGACCGATTGAGAGAGTTAAGTAAAATTGTTCTCAACCCAAAGCTCAGCCCTGCCAGATACTCCTGGCAACTATTAATTTAATAATTATGTGCCTTAACAGTAGAAAAACCACGGAGATGCCTATGACATCCAGGCAGGATATACACACTTCCAAAACACTTTGCCCACCAGAAGACACCTGTCTTTCAAGGTTGCCACATGAAATGTGTGTTCAATATGGTGTCTGCCTCACACTGATATAATCGAGAGACAACAGACACAGTGAAGATCATTTTTCAAATGCAGAGAGAGAGAGAAGGCCTTTTCATTGCTATTATATACATAATAACTAGTAAAGAGAATAGATTTGGGATACTAAGAAAACAAAATGGGTTAATGTACTGTGATTTTTTTTTTTTTGCAGTTTTTGGCCGGGACTGGGTTTGAACCCCCTGCATCTGGGGCCGGTGCCCTACTCCTTTGAGCCACAGGCGCCACCCAACTGTGATTTTTTTTCAAGGTATGCTATAGAATGGGAAGTGTTCCCCTGCCTGTTTCCTTCTGCTCCAAGTAGAAGGCCAATGTCAAGCCAGTGGGTCATGGGGCAGAGTTTACAGGCAGCTGAGAGGGCTTTCTGGAAGCCTTCTGGTTCTGACAGTTACTTTCAGCAGCCAAAGAACTGACCCAGTACTTTGGGACTGCAGCTTCACTCTGTAGATCATCAGTTCAAATGAGAGCCTGCATCAGAATCCTTGGGGGCCTGCAGAGTTCTGGGCCCTACCCACCTGTCTGATTCCTGAGTCCGGGGGGAACCATTTTTGATGAGTCCCAGAAGTGATACCGGTGATGTTGGGCTGAGACTACTTTAAGAACCATTGTTTTAGGACAATGTTTCCCCACCGACAGGCCATGTCCCAACTACAACATGTTCACAGCTGTTTATGATGAGCTGCTACCATTATTTTCTCCTTGGAACACCATGTATGGGCCCTGACATTCCAACACACGTATCGACATGTCCCTCTGCCCTTTCTCCGTCTTGGCACTTCAGTTTCTACCCCTTTCCCTTCCAGAAACCTTGCCCAGGCATTTGTGGTTCGTGCTGTGGCAGACTTTGGTTTGTCTTACCCCTGCTCTTGTCTGTATTGTAAGTTTTGTGATTTTACAACTGGAATTTTCCTTTGCTCTCTGGCCTAAGAGTTTCCCCTAAAGCTCTTGCCTTCTTGTGTACAGGACATAAATGTATCTAGGAGCACTAACAGTTTGGCCCTCTATCAGAATGTGCTTACCACTTGGCACACACTAGTTTTGACCGAAAGTAAAACTAAAAACTGAAGTTGCAGCATGTGACTGAGGCGTGAGGCTGGGTGGAATGAAGCGACTTCTTCCTAGTTCTTATTAGAGATTTTGTTACTGAGTTTGCTTTAGTCAGGGGTGCTTATGCTGGAAACTCACTGAAATGGTTTTCTTTTTTTGCCTTTTAATTAATTTTCTATTTGGGTTTCAGTGTAAGCCTTAATTTCGAGTTTGTATGGCCAAAGATATATTTAAATTTAAATATCAATTTGTGATGCTCTCAGTTGGATCTTCCCCTGCACCCAATCTCCTACTTTAATTTTGGGATGGCCAGATATAAATAGTTTATTTTTTTTTTGTTTTCCATTTGAGACAGGGTCTCACTCTGTTGCCTGGGCTAAAGTATAGTAGCATCATCATCAGAGCTCACTGCAACCTCAAACTCTTGGGCTCAAGCCATCCTCCTGCTTTAGCCTCCCAAGTACCTGGGACTATAAGTGCTCACCAATATACCTGGTTAGTCCGTCCATCCTTCCTTCCTTCCTTCCTTCCTTCCTTCCTTCCTTCCTTCCTTCCTTCCTTCTGTAAAGATGTGCTCAGGCTGGTCTCAAACTCCTTGGCTTCTGGCCAAGCCTCCCAAAGTGCTAGGATTACAGGTGTGAGCCATCATGCCCAACCTCAGAATTTAGGACCTCAATCCTAGTGAAATTTTAGCTTTAACTTAATTTTGCTTTCTTTTTTCAATGGAGAAGATGAAATAGATACTTGTATTTTACTTATTACAATTGACTGTCTTCTTTACAGCTGTGAAAAAATGAACAGCTTGCTATATCCATCAAAGAAAAACCATGGGACACGTGTGTGTGTGTGTGTGTGTGTGTGTGCGCATGTCTTTAAAAACCGCTGCATCTGTGCTACATTGTACTTAACCAGAATGACTGTGACTAACATATAATAAAAGCCTTCCATTAATTTGTCCTGTGCTTCAGAAAAGTGAGCATTTCAGTCAGCTCCTCAGATGCAGGGAATAGATTTTCTTTCCTAAGGAAGCTGTTAAAGAAATAAATTGAAACTCAGCTGGGCCAAGCATGGCAGCTCATGCCTTTAATTTCAGTGCTTGGGAAGCCAAGGTGGCAGAATAGCTCGAGGCCAGAAGTTCCAGGCCAGCCCAGGCAATATAGCCAGGCCTTGTCTCTACAAAAAAAAATTAAAAATTAGCTGGGCATGGTGGCACATGCCTGTAGTCTCAGCTAGTCAGGAGGCTGAGGTAGAAGGATGCTTTAGCTGAAGAGTTTGAGGTACAGTGAGCTATGGTGCTGCCACTGCCCTCTAGCCTGAGTGAGAATCTGTCTCAACAAAACAAAAATGAAAACAAAAACAAACTCCCCAAAAACTCAACTGCAAAGTAGAGTTAACACAGAGGATGATCTGGTAAACTGGTTATAAGAAAAACACGAATGTCCTATCTCTTATGTGTTGTAATTTCCCTTAAATTCCAAAGAATTTAGGTGTTATCCAGTTACTAAACTTTGAATAACCACACTTAGGAAAAATAAAACTTAAACAAGATGATCTCTTGATTAGACTGGGAAAAGATGGGCGAACCACAAGTAAAGACAAAACAGTAGGGAGGATTTTGCTGAATTTAAAAAAGTGAGGAAAGACGGGCTTCCCAGTCCCCCTTCCTCTTTTTTGGTTTGTACTTCTGATCCCTCATGTTTGAATTCTTTGCATGGAACATTTGAAAATTCCTTTTTCGATGAGTAGTAAACTATTTCAGATGATCTCTGTCATCAAAGTCAGTGCAAACACTCTAAATAAGAACATTTTCACATTTGTAAAAACTTTTCCAATGGCTTTCCTGAAAACAAGAAGAGCTCTCCCATGCTTTATAACATCTGGGAACTTTTTAAAACTTTTAATTTTGCCAAAGATCAATTCTGGTAATATATTGTGTGCTGAGGATATTATGAACACACTTATGCTGGTGGAGTGTAGATTGGTATAGCCTCTCCAGTGAGTGGTTTACAATGTCTAAGATAAAAAAGCACATGACATTTGATCCAGCAATTCCTGTTCTAAGCTACTTGTATAATTCTTTGTATGTGGAACCTATGGTCTTTGGAATTTAAGGGAAATTACAACAAATAAGAGATAGGAATCTAAGCTACCTATGTAATTCTTCGTATGTGGAAAGACATATATTCCAAAGATATTCATTGAAACGTTATTTGCAATAACACATTTTTATTGAAATGCAGCCAAACATAAATTTTGCTTTATCCACTTGATGGAATACTATGCAGCTATTAAAACGAATTCAGAATGTCTTGGTGTGGAATAATCTCAAGGAGATAGATATTCAGGAAACCTCCTGTCTATATTTGTTTTACATATTACTAGGTATATAGTACCTCTGAAATGTTATAGAAAAAGTTGATAAAAGCAGTTTCAGCAGGAAAGGTGTTAGGAAGGGCAGGGAGCTCAAGAGGGGAGGGAAATTTTCAGCCTCTTCTTGGGATTTTTTGAATTTTACACTTTGAGCATCTATTTCTCATTAAAAATAAAAATTTTTAAAGTGCATGGAACCTCAAGTCACAAAGCTGAACTACACAAGGTCAATCCACCTTATTCCGGTGACTTCAATAAATCAAGAACTAGACGTCTACATCATCTGCTTCTGAATGTAATTGAACTTATTCTATAGAGAAGGCAGAAGTCTTATCATAGGCCATGCAAACTCAGGCCAGAAAAGTACTTCTTTTAACAACATATTCCTCAAACAGGCATTTGTAAAACCGAAAGGCACCCATTCTTTACTTTGCCTGACATGCTTAGTAAGCTTAAAGTTCATCTCTGTAAGGTAACATAAAGGAAGCTTTGTAGCCATCAGTAAATGTCTTCACTGTAAGATTTATGGCCATAATTGTGACAGAGCAAATGATTTTTTTTTTCCTGGCAGCAAAAATAGTTTTAAAAAGAAACTAGGTATTGTTTTTTCTTTTCCAAGCAAAGTATAGATACCCCCAAATTACATGGTGTCACGGAGCATGCCATAGTTAGAAAAAATGATGCCGTGCCTTTCCAGTCTTATTAAGAAAATTACACAGTTAACTCTTTGTACCTTTGAAGGGTGTCTCTGTCTGATGAACTTTGTTATTAGCACAACATTCAGCTGAGATTTGTGTACTAAAAAGAACTCCTTTTGGAGTTAAAGTAAATTCTGAAATAAAACAAATGTCCTACATCACAATAGATACAAATTCTATAACTATGGCTGAACATTCTAAGACTTTGTATATAGGTTTTGGTGGAGGAAACAACAAAAACCGCGAACGATCTATACCTGATGATCGACGAGTGGGTTATCAAGGTGCCAAGGGAAGGAATTGTGCCATTTTCTGTGCTACTATCTGCACAGACTAATCTCAGGGGGTTCATGCTACTCCCTCCTTTTTTCTTACTCAATGAGTCACCAGCCTCTGCTCTCATCGCTAGGTGTTGGGGGACACAAAAGTAAATGAGGTACAGTGTTTCTGTCCTTCAAGAGCTTACAGGTTAGTGAGAGGGAGGTTGGTGGAGAGGAACACAGGAAACAGGAAAGTGTAATGTCCCGTAATAAGAGAGAAAACTCTTAAGAGAACAGGGGGAAGTCCTTGAATACAGCTTGAAGTGTAGTGGGCGTGTGTCTGGGGGAGGTGGATTGAGGAGGCTTAGGAAAGATTTCCAGGATGATGTGATGCTTGAAGGGGGTTTCAGTGACATGTGGGTGTTTTCTAGGTTTCTGTGTGTGTATTTGATGGGAGATGAGGGGGCAGAAGCAAAGTTTTAGGTGGAAGGACACAACACAAAAGAGACAGTGAGATGAGAAACATCCCGGGGAAGGGTGTAACTCAGCTTCAAGAACCTAGGTGGTTGAACCTCTGGGGAAGGCAGGAGGGAGGAAAGGTGAGTCAGAGAGAAGCAGCAGCCACATAGGAGATTCTCTGCAAAGCAAGCATTTGAGTATGGATGGACCATGCAAAAAAATGCAGCAAGCATCATGATTTTCAGTGGCCCTTGAAATAATCTACTTATTTCAGAGTTGTAAACTGTACAGCTTTAGACGATAATTATAATATATATTTGATGCTATAATTGATACTACATATAAAAATGACTTCAGAGCCGTTTCTTTAAAATATAAAATAAACGGAGACGCTCTAAAGAGGAAAGAGAAACCATTATGGCCTCCAATTAACAAAAATATTTGGAACGCTTATGTTACAGTGTTCTGAGCCACAAAACTTGGGGGGAATGGAAGGTTTTCGTGCATTGCTAGTTTATGGTTTCGGTCTCTCTGGTTAGGTTTTTATAAAATTCGAAGAATTGCTTATGGCTTACCTGTTGTGTTACCCGCACAGTTCAGTTAGGCAAAATTGAAGTCTCTGGAAAAATCATTGCTATTAATCTACTTCCCTTTTAGCTTCTGTACCTTGAAAAAAAAGTCTTTTAAATTTATTTTCTGTGGTTGAAAAATAATGCATTCAAATGAATTAAAATGTGGATATTGTAAATAAGAAAATTTAAAAATCAGTCATAAAATACCACGCTCAGAAATATTGACTGTCAGTTTTTGTTGCATTTCCTTATACATTTAAATGTATTCAGATACGTGTGTGGTTTTCTGCTCTTGGAACTAAAATTTATGAAATTGTCTTGTCATACGCTATTTTTGAACTTTAAAAAAAATAACTGCAATACTATTTTATTATCTGGTTGTACACTAGTGTATTTAATTATTTTCCTTTTTCCCCTTATTGTGGGGCAATTCACAGGAAGAGGCTGTTTGACCGGGGGATCCACAGCCCAGGCAGACAGACCTGCAGTTGAGTGTTTCATCTCCCCTCTACCCACTAGGACTCTGGGCAAATCTATCAACTTTCTTACGTGGTCTTCCCTTCCATGTTTTATGACAAGAAAAATAGAGAACACTTCAGAAAAATCTCTGTGAAAATCAATTACAGGCACATAAAACTTAGCGTGACATGTAGTATTATGGAAATAAATGCCAATTATAAATATAAATACTGCCAAAATTTTTGCCAGAAAAATTGGAACAATTTTCATTTTGACTGGCCATATTTTGATGCACTCTTTGTGATCACCGACACTTAAAAAATCTTCACCCATTTTATAAGAGATGGTATCTGTCTGCATTACCTATTGCTTTGAAATGAGCCACCTCAAAGTTGGCTTATCACAACATGACTTACTCTTTCTCATGATTCTGAGGGTTTGCTGGACACAGGTGGTCAGTGCTGCTCACATGCTCCATCTGGGCTCACACCCGCAGATCCGTACAGCTGGCAGCAGGACTGGGCTGGTATTTCTAGGAAGATTTTTCCTTTTTGTGCTGTTGGCTGGGGCACTTCAATTCTCTTTCTGTGGCCACTTATCCCTCTACCTGGTGTGTCCTTCCCGACTCTACAAGCAATCTTTGCTTTCACCTCCATAACCAGGCCTCTATGTCAGCATGGTGCTTCTTCAGTCCAGATTCAGAACAGACCTGCTGCTGCTGCTTTAAAACTCCTTTTTAATTGGCAAATTTTATATATTTAACGTGTATAACACATGTTGTTTTGAAATAGGTATATAGTTGTCTCTTGATATCTTCAAGGGATTGGTTCCAGGACCCCTGTGGATACCAAAATCTGAAGATGCTCAAGTTGCTGATATAAATGGGGTAGTATTTACATACAATCTACGCATATCCTCCCAAATACTTTACATCGTCTTTAGATAAATTATAATATCTAATACAGTGTAAATGTTAAGGAAATAGTTGTTAAATTGTATTTTCTATTTGTACATTTTTGTTGCTGTATTATTTTTCTTGTTTTTCTTTTCTTTTTTTGCTAAATATTTTTCACCTAAAAGTTGGTTGAACTTGGGGATATGGACCTGGGAGACACTGCGGGAGCCTGTATGTTGTGGAGTGGCTAACCTGAGCTAAATAACTTGTGTATTATTTCATATACATTTCAGTTGTTTGTGGTGATAACACTTAATATCTATTCTTAGCGATTTCCAAGAATAGAATACATTGTTATTAACTATAGTCACCATGTAAAATAGAGTTCTTGAACTTATTCCTCCTGTCTAATTGAAATTTTGTATCCTTGGACCCACATCTGCTACCTTTTTCTGGTCAAAACCAAGACTTAAGTTGATCCCAACTGGAGAAGGGTTGGGGAATTAGACTCCACTTCTCGGGGGAGGAAAGGCAAAGAATCTGTAGCCTTCTTCAATCTACCACACTATTCATATTTAAAATTTTGAATTATGTACCTAAAAACAAAACCAAAAAAATACTCCCCCCTTACTGTATTATGGTTGTCTGTAAGACCATATGCTGTTTTGGTTTTTCAAGCCAATTTGTCTTTTCATGAGACGGAGGGTGGGAGGTTGTAGAGAGGTGGTAACTTAACTGTCATGCGCTATCATAACTGGCTTGCTCATCTTTATTCTAAAGTCACATTTAAACTTCCCAATAAAAGTGTTACTTTTATTTCCTGTTTTCTGCTGTTATATAATTCTTTCTCTATTGATGTCTCTGACAGTTATTTGGAGTAGAAAAATCGTGGGCCATTAAATTTATCCTGAAACCCATATTTCCTTTATTCTTTTTTTTTTTTACTAAACAATTATTATTGAATGAATGAAAAATATCTCTTTAATTCTTGAGGTCATAAAAAATAAATTCTGATTCTATTTCCCCAGACAATATCTAGCCAAGTATTTAGTGATCACTGAATTTTTCACACCCCATCTGAACCTCAAGGTTTTGTTTTTTCATCTAGGGTTACGGATCCAGCTTTTTTTAATGTATCTTTTAAAAAAATTACTTGAATCTGTTTTCAATCGTAGTTTAAGGATGTCTCATTGAATTCTGTGACATAATTTACAATAGCTGTAACTCTATAAATCTTACAATGGTTTCAGCGTCCCCTGCCAGGCTTTGTACATGTCATAGTGGGTTCTGATGTTGTTTCTCCATTTTTCACTTGGTCAGCTGGATCCATCTTCAAGGAAGAAGTGGGGTGTCCTTTCAATCCTTGCCTGATTGAGAGTCTTGGTACAGGCATACCTTCTAGATTTAATATGGAATTCTTGCTTCTCAAACTTTTTATACCTTAAAATTCCATTGCTTCTCAAACTTTTTATACCTTAAAATTCCATAGCTATCACACTTTTGATTTTATTTCAGTAAGTGTTGAGAAAGAGAAATTGAGGCTTTCTGATTGTTGCTTCTTTCTGAATAGTAATTATACAATTTCCCTCCTTCAATTTAAGTTTTCAAAAATGCTATTGTTTATTTAAGTCCTTTTTACTAATTTTGTGGAGATCCTGCTGAGTCACTTTGAGTTGTGATTTTTTTTCCAGAGAATTTTTTTCTTGTATTCTATCTTTGACTATTGCTTTACTCATGACTGCTGGTTTCTACAGGTGGAAAATTATTATTTATACCTGATTTCTAACCTGTCCTCCACATTCTTTTCATCTCTTTTACTTATGCTCTTAGAAAGTTTTTCGAGTACATCCTCCCCAGTACAGATAGGAATTTGTAATTTATTTATGCATAGCCAAGATGAAAACACATTTTCATTTTTCATTTTTTCCATCACTTTTTTCCTTACATTATTTTCTTATTTGTTCTAACGTTCCCTTAAGGAGCAACATTTATTTATTAATCTTCTTTTCACACAAGAGTGGTTTCCCAGATTACTTAAAATCCAAGAAGAGTCAATCACCTACATGCAGAAAAAGGAAAACAAGGTGAAAAAAACTTGAATAGATCCAGTGATAAGGCAAATATTAAATGCCTACTCTGAAGTCTCACACTCTTTGGAATTAGCAGATACCTATTAGTGAGCAGCCAATAGTAATGCTATATATGTACCAATTACACTATCCACAGGCGAAAATGAACAACTGTTTGGGAGAAGCTCAGTTCTTCCATGTGCTATGATAAAGAAGAAATTGCTGTTGAGACCCCTCCTCCATGGGATTATCTGCACCATAATGACCAGGTTCTCTTTTTTGTTTGTTTGTTTTGAGACAGAGCCTCAAGCTGTTGCCCTGGGTAGAGTGCCGTGGCATAACAGCTCACAGCAATCTCCAACTCCTGGGCTTAAGTGATTTTCTTGCCTCCACCTCCCGAGCAGCTGGGACTACAGGCACCCACCACAACGCCTAGCTATTTTTTGGTTGTAATTGTCATTGGTGTTTGGCAGGCCTGGGCTGGATTCAAACCCACCAGCCCAGGTGTATGTGCTGGCACCTTAGCTGCTTGAGTTACAGGCGCCGAGCACAGTGTTCTTAACAATATCTGCAAGAGAGACACTTGACTGATGTCCTCACTGATGATGGGTTCAGGGCCTTACCTCAAAGGCAATTCAAGTCTGGAACTATTTGGAGGGTACTGAGGGCCACAAAGATTTCAGCTGTGATTTTGAGATTTTCCTCTTTGGCATGTTATCTGGAATATAATTGTTCTTTCTTGCCAATTAAATTTGGAGCTACATGTTAGTAGAAAGTCAAACCAGAATTGTGTTGAAATTCTCTTGTTAAATTAATGGAGTCTAAAACAAACAAACAAACCAAGAAAAACCACCATGTACAACTATTTTACCTTTACACAGGGCATTAACTAGCAGTCAAAGCATTACTCATGAGCAGAATAAAACCTC
Source organism: Otolemur garnettii (assembly GCF_000181295.1). Classification (NCBI taxonomy): domain Eukaryota; kingdom Metazoa; phylum Chordata; class Mammalia; order Primates; family Galagidae; genus Otolemur; species Otolemur garnettii. The sequence continues at coordinate 3,745,278 of NW_003852423.1, read as the reverse complement.
GTAGAAAACAATTAGTATCTAATTCAGGGACTGACAAATGGGGACTGAAGCCCTAAATTTCTATTTCTAGACCTTGGGTACAAAACTTGTAGCATAATTTTTTTTTTTTTTTTTTGAGACAGAGTCTCATGCTGTCACCCTGGGTAGAGTGCTGTGGCATCATCATAGCTCTTAACAACCTCCAACTCTGGGTTCAAGTGATCCCCTTGCCTCAGATTTTCTATTTTTAGTAGAGACAGGGTTTTGCTGTTGGTCAAGCTGATCTTGAACTCCTGAGCTCAAGCAATCCATCTCTCCTGGCCAGGATAAAAATTTTTGAGGCAGCTGTACCCAAATATTATGGCCATAATACCATCTTAATAATGTATTCACTGCTTCAAGCATGCTGCTTTCTGGGGTGTACATCAAAAAACTGTTGTCTAACTAAATACAAAGTGAATGAATGTGTTGATTATTAAATACAAATACGTTAAGACTTAGATAGTGTTGTAAAATACATTTTGGGCTTTAAGTTAATTGAGAGCCATTTGGAGAAATGATTCGATGGGAAAGCCAGGTGTCCTTAATGAATACACTTTGGTCATGACAATGAAATTGTACTTTTGCACATGTGAAAATTCCATTGGAGATTCTTTCCAAAGCATCTTAGACAACAGCTGAAAAGTCCTCTTCCCAAACCTTGGTTAGTGCTTTTGAGTTTTTCTTCCTTCTTTTGACTTAAGATCAGGATCATGAACTGACAGTATATAAAAAATCAGAAATATCACAAACAAAACCTACTGGTTGGATCATTATCCTCTAAGTACTTATAAACGTTCTAGTTTTGTGTTCTTGGGGACACTTCACCCAGGAACATTCTCATGTCATTTATAAAAAAGTTTTTTCCAAAATTGTCAGGAAATGTCTATTTTTCAATAAGCAGAACGATGTACCCTGGGAACCTGATGCCCAAATAATCCCGCTTGAAATAGGTAAGTAAGAAAATCCTCCTGGGTGCTTTCCCCCAAGGCCAAAAAATGAACAAATGATTGGTAGGTAGGTAGACAGATAATACAGAGAAGGGATAAAATGAGCTTCATGGCAAGGCTTAAGGTAAAAAGAAATCGTAAAGCACACTGTGTAGCCCAGGATGGGGCGGGAGCGGGCTGTGGCAATGGGGTTAGACTGGAGAAAATGGATTGAATATAAGATTCTGCTAGTGGCAGCTTCCCTGAATCTCTACAGAGTTAACAGCAGAAAGGTGGTTTCCCCAAGAGAAGAGCCTAAGCTATTTTCCTCTCCACTGCCCTCAACTTGTCCCTTAAGGAAATCTTTGGCTATAAAATATCGCAATGATTCCACTACAGCTGTCCTCATAATAAATAAGAAAACTATTCATTCTACCACCTTCTCCACCCAGAATGGGGTGTGTGTGTGTCTTAAAGAATACTATATTCAGCAAATTTTTCAAGCCTTTTCAAGTGTCAGTGCAAAATACGGGAAAAGACATCCAAATGCAATCCAATTATCTCCCTGCCTTTCCAAAGGAAAGACTGTTCCGGTGTAGACCTGCCCCTGGTGACGGATCAGTAGGAAGCAATGCACTGTAAGGAGAGGGCTCTTGGCTCGGATCCTATCAGCCTGCGGTGCTTCGGGGTGTGATGAGGCCGCAGCCTGAGGACTGCTCCCGTGTCCGCAGTCGCCACTCCTTCGGGGTGTATTTCAACATTGTGACCATCATTCCCGTTATGTGACAAGATGACAAATACTATCCAATGAACCACAACACATAAAAGGGGAAAATGACATTTTCTCACCTTGGGAGGCCTCAGAAGGTCCGTCGAGCGGCAGACGCTGGTTTATATTATTTTGCCAGAGAGTTTCACCCTGGAGAGATAGGTTCAAAGAGCAGAAGTTTAACAAAGAGGGAGGGAAAGATAAAATAAGGGTTTAGCAGGAAGCCAGCCTGGGGAACACAAGATAGACTTGGATGAAACAGGCTCAGTCTGAATTTCTAACGGGGGCTCTTCCGATCTGCCCTCTTTGCCTCCCTATTGCAATAGGCGGAAGGGGCAAATATTTTCCCACAGTCAAAGCAGAATCTCTCAAAATATGAGAAAGTGAAGCAGGGCTCTAACAAACATAGACCTCCAAACATCTGGCTCTTCCTCCCGACTCTCCCAGGGATCACTTATGAGCAGATAATTTTTTTTTTGTTTTTCCTCTAGGCTACAACTAGATACAAATCTGGTATCTATATGATCCATAGTCATCTTGTAAATCAGCCACTTGCGGAGTCAGGTGCACACAGCCAACCTGCCCTCAGTCAACCATGCTGTCTTCACTGAGTGATGTAGTTTTTCCCAGCCTGATCAAACAAATATCACCCCAAAAGGCTATTTTCGCCTGCTCAGGGTTGTTTGCTTAAGTTCAACAGGTATCAGGGGAATTTAATGGCCCATGTGGTAGCAAAACCAGCTATAGGAGAGTCTTTCGAGGATGCCCCTGTTCTTGGAGAACAAGATAATATTGAATGTAGATTTCAAAATCGATTCTGGGGCACAGGGCTGGAGAAATTGGATTCTGGTAAAAACTTGGTACTATGACTCTGAAATGCACTACTTTAGTTCCTAGGCAAACTCTGCCTGGGAAGATCATTTTCAGCAGAACAATATTCCTGTCTGTGGAATGATTAGATCTTGGCTGTTTAGATGGATGAGGGATTGACACTGATCTCTGGGGGCCCTGTTTTCTAATTCCCTGGGTGAAGTTCATATAAGGGGTGAGAACAAAGGTGCGTGTTCCAGAAAAGCAGGTTTGTCTAGATAATTGTAGAAAATTCATCTGTCGTCAGAGCTTCCTTAATATGTAGGTCTTACCCTGTTGCCTTTTTTGTGATAGGTTATAAAACCCTACAAATAGTTTAGGATTACAAAGCTAAAAATCAAAAGGCCACAGAAGTACTAATGAAGTGCACAGACTCTGGGTCACACTGCAGGGTTCATATCCCACACGCAGCCATCGTGTAGTACAGTGGTTCTCAACCTTTCTAATGCTGCAATGTATTTTCATTGTTAAAAAGAGGTCGTAACCCGCAGGTTGAAAACTGCTGATCTAGAAGCTATTTGACCACGGACAAGTTACTTAACCTCTCTGAATCTCCGTGTCTGCAGCAGTAAAAAGGGGGTAAGAGCTCTGTCTCAGGACTGGTGAGAGGATTTGTGGAACTAATCCTGCAGAGATCCTAGTCTGGTGTCTGTCACATGGTTATCCCTCAATAAATGATAACCACCATTTGGGAATATGGTGCTTGCCAAGGAGGCGCCTCATTTCTTTCTTTCTTTCTTTCTTTTTTTTTTTTTTTAGAGACAGAGTCTCACTTTGTTGCCTTTGGTAGAGTGCCGTAGAGTCACAGCTCATAGCAACCTCTGGGCTTAGGTGATTCTCTTGCCTCAGCCTCCTGAGTAGCTGGGACCACAGGTGCCCGCCATGATGCCCGGCTGTTTTTTTGTTGCAGTTTGGCTGGGGCTGGGTTTGAACCCACCACCTGGATATATGGGGCCGGTGTCCGACTTACTGAGCCACAGCGCCACCCGAGGCACCTCATTTCTGCAAACTTAGTAATGACTGAGGTTCTGATCACTCTATTTCCACATTTCTCCTTGTTGCCTTTAAATTTTTCTATCAATCCATCATTGCATGATTCTCAACACAACCTAGTGCCAGGTAACTCTGGGAGAGGAAAGGCAGGCACAAAGTGAGAAGTCGGTGGGCTCCCCATGAGGATTAGAGAAGAGTGAGCAAATAAAAGGCAGCCCCTCACCTGGCCTAGTGCGGATGGTCGGCGGGAGGACCGGTGTAAGTGGACAGTTGAAATGTTTTATGTTAGTAACGTGGCATATCAAGTGGCATGATTTTCCTGGTGATAATTATTAATAGCACAGACCATGAAAGGGTGGAGTCAATCTTCTGGCACCTTTTCAGATAGGCATCTGCCTATGACTAACCCTTCACGCACACATACACACACAAATATCTTTTTCTGACAGTAGTTTCCTTACATTTGCGATACATTCATCCTGCAATTCTGCATGACATTGCTGGCAAAAGGACACAGTTGCTAGATAAGCGTTTGAGGCACTGACAGAATCCCCTGCACTCAGACGCTGATTTGCTGGTGTTCTGCCATCCGCTATAAAGAAAAGATCATGTCCTCAGCATCAGTGATAGAGAAATCTTCAAAGAAGGGGTTGGTTAAAAATGAGCATTTTACTAAAAACATACTTGCTATTCCTCTGTCACTGCCCGAGATGGGAAGATGTGGAGTCAATTTAGTGAGCTTCAATTGTAGCTGACTTGGGAAGGAATAATATACTCACGTCTCTCTGGATGCATATTGAATAGGAGCTATCCCGTGGGCTGTGCGTTTACAGATTGCAACCTGATCAGACTTCCAAACACAGACTGTTGCCTTAAAATGGGAAGAAGTAAATCCTCCTATCTTTGAGGATCAGCAGTTAAAGGGCTTCCTGATTCATTTCTAAAATGTACATGGGAAGTTCTCCATTTTCATAATTTTCTTGACAAGCTAGACGCCTGGAGGAGGTGTGACAAGGGCCAAGCTTTCTTGCTAAGCAAGGTTTCAGAGACATAAGGAAGGTCTCCTGTCCGCTGGATCCAGTGCACCATTACTCCATGCCTAAAACGCCACCGCGGAACCTGCACGCCAAAGTCATTTTCTTTGAAGCCACAAGTTTGATAGGGAGGATTTCCAGCTCCTAGGTTGAGGAGAAGCTGGGGAAGGGACAGTGCACACAGATGTCTCCTCTTCACACTTCCCTGCAGGGCTGGCCTTTGGAAATATTAGCAGCTCGAGAACTTCAGGGAATGAACTAGAAGGCCGCTGAGTGGGTCCAATTAAAATAAATATTAAATTGAAAAGGAGAAAAGTGAGTGAAAGTAAAGTTGATTGGTTTTGGAGAGAACTTAGGAGAAACATTCCATATATGTTCATGTACAACCCGAGACCCTGACACCAACATACAATGAATTTTCCTTCCTGGAAGAAGCAGGTACTATAAGCAGACTGTGAGTATCTCAAGTGGAGCAGCCCAAGCCCTCCTTCTGAAACGATTTATCTGGTTGCAATAAGAGAAAATGGGTAACATTGCTATACACCCTAGTAAAAGTCCTCTTCTTCCTGAAATCATGTTTTTCTTTTTGTATTTCTATACAAGACACTTGTTCATCCTTATTTCAAGTAAGTCATAAAAACATTGTGTGTGGCTGTCACCATGGTTTTTATAACTCCCTTGAGTTAAACAAAAAATAATTCCCTTCTTTAGAGTCATTATCCAATGGTGACGGCAGGGTCTTAGCTCTAGGTCTTGAGCAGAATTCTTTGGGTCTTGGCAATGTGATCGGGTGTCCTGTGTTAACTCTGACGCCTGTGATGGCTCAGACAGTTGAACAATCCCACTTGCTGGTGTAGGACAGGAAAAGGCTTCAGGAACACTTGGCTTTGTAATTGATAAGGGATGAAGAGAGAATGAAACTCTTGAACTGGTCTCAGTTTCTTGGCCCCATTTTATCTGTTGAAAAGCAGTATTTTCTGGGCGTTTTTACCAAGTGGTGTGCCTGAGTCTAGAAACCCATCAGATGAGTCTGGAAAGTCTCTGCCTTGGGAGGCCTGGTCATGATATCAGAGAACAGCTGGTGGGCAAAGAAAGTGTATGAACTTATGGGTGGGGAGATGTCTTCTTACCATGGATATGTCCCAATTGTAGATCTACATAAGTCACCATGAACATATACAGAAGAAATGGTGGGAAATTCCCTGAGGAGAACTGGATACATAAAATTGAGCACTATTAGTATACCTGGAAGGGAAAGATAGTGCCCACCCTGCTTAAGCAGAGTTTGAGGGTGGCCACTGAACTCTATTGCTTTTCAAGTTATTACCTCTGTGTCTAGGGGAGTGCACAGTTCCATGTCCCCTGGAGTAGAAGGCTAAGTCTCTCAGGAACTGAGAGATTTGAAGAGTTTTTAAAGGTATTGTATTTCCAATTCATTTATCAGTATTTATTCAAATCTTACTGTATGCCAACTACTATCCAAGTGCAGGGAATTTAGTGGTGATAGGAAGAAAGCCCTAAACAAGTCAGCTCTATCCCTGCCCTTGGAGAACTTACATTCTAGAGGTTGCAATAGGCATTAATAAAATAACCATACTGGCTAGGCAGCCGTAGCACAGTGGTTATGGCGCCAGCCAGATGCACCGAGGCTGGCAGGTTCAAGCCTGGCCTGGGCCAGCTAAACAACAGTGACAACGGCAACAACAACAACCAAATAGCCGGGTGTTGTGGCAGGCGCCTGTCGTCCTAGCTACTTGGGAGGCTGAGGCAAGAGAATTACTAAAGCCCAAGAGTTTGAGGTTGCTGTGACCTATGATGCTACAGCACTCTAGCCAGGGTGACAGCTTGAGACTCTGTCTCAAAAAAAAGAAAAAAACTATACTAATGAATGTAAAATTTTATCCTAGGTTGGTGCTAGGAAGGAGAGGAATATTGTGAGAGCATAAGATGTGGGTGGTTGACACATTTGGAAAGGTGGCAAGGGGGGCCTGAATGAGGCCTGGGGTGTGGAGAGTGAGTGAGCGTGGTGGGATGTGACTGATGAGCAGGTCTGGATGATGCAGGAACTTCTGGGTCATTTTAATTAGACCATTTTGTCCGAACATCAAGGGAAAGTCTAGAAATACTATTGGCTTTTCACACTGGTGATGTCATAAAGCAGACAGGACCATTTCTTACATTTTTTAGTGCTGGAGACTCTATACAATGCTTAGTGCTTCTGGAATGCGGGGTTAGACCCCGAGCTGCCACATGTGGGCCGTTGGTTGTGTGCTGCGTATTCACACCATGTTGTGACCAATCGGGTTTCAGGAGCTGAGGGTTGGGGCGGATTTGGTTAGACTTTCTCTGATCAGCAGACAGGGTTGTTTTCTCTAAATGGAGAATCAAAGGACACACTGGAAATTGAAAGTTGTGTGAAAGGAATCTAAATTGGTAAAATGTCAGATACACCTGTGATTTATGTCTCCTTTACATCTCATGGCTGATAAAGCTAACACTCCTCTATTAGTTGGGGTGTGTGTGTGTGTGTGTGTGTGTGTGTGTAGGCAAAAAAAAATTTCCAAAGCAGGGAGGCCGTAGAGGTCTTTGCCTTATTTTTTCTGACCATGATGAGGTCAGAGAAACATCTGAACATCTGACCTGAGGAAAATGCAAATTTCATACCTTGCATCAGGCAACTAATTTTTCTTTTTAAAAAAAATTACACAAGCAACTTATATGCCTTAAATAAAAAGTAGGGAATTTGTACAACCAAAAAGAATAAAATTAGAAACTCTTTGCAGTTTTTGGCTGGGGCTGGGTTTGAACCCACACCTCTGTCATATGGGGCTTGCGCCCTACTCCTTTGAGCCACAGGCACCGCCCTAAAGTTGGAAACTCTTAATTCTATTAACATTTTGGTATATATACTGGCAGGTGCCCTTTTCTTCTTCTTCTTCTTTGAGAGAGAGAGAGTATACCTTTAAAATTTCTAATACACCCATTTTATTGAATGATGGACATGTTCATTTTCAATAGAAACATTCATTCTCATGTATAATGGAAATTAATCTAAAGGGAAGTGGAGATGGAACCATCACAGCCTTTGTCCTGAGATGAATGTTTTCCCACGAAACCCAAGCTCCACAGCAAATGATTCTGGCTTCTAATTTTCAACATAATTATTTCCTTTCAAGCTGTCAGTAATTTTAGGTGAAAGTGAGGATAAATAGAAAGTGTTTCACCAGGAAAGGTAAGTCAATTTCCTTGAACTTTTAATAATCAAAAAGAACTTTCTAGATCCAAGGTGAGAATTTCTCACCTATGTCTCAGGAGGCGCGGGAAGTCCTGGCTAACGTTGGCCTTTCTGGTGCCAGAAAACAGTCTGAGGTGTGATTATTTTACAAGTTCATACATACTGTATGTATTAGTTTCCTAGGGTTTTCATAATATATGACCCAAAATGGAGTGGCTTAAAACAGCAGAAATTTATTCTCTGACAGTTCAGAAGGACAGAAGTTCAAAATCAAGATGTCTGCAAGGTTGATTCCTTCCTGAGACTCTACAGACAGACTCTGTTCCTTGCACTAATCCTTGTTTCTGGTGGTTCCCAGCAGTCCTAGGCTTATAGCTGCTTGGTTTACAGTTTCTTGGCTTACAGCTGAATCCCTCTAATCTCTCCCTCTGTTGTGACATGGCTGTTTTTTCTGTGTGTGTGTCTCTGCGTGTCCTCTGTTTCTCTGTTTGCAATCTCCCTCTCCCTTTCCTATAAAGACACCAGTCAGTGGATATAGGGCTTGCCCTGATTCACCATGTCCTCATCTTAACTTTATTACATATGTAAAGATCCTATGTATAAGTTAGGTAACATTCACAGGTACTGGGACTTAGCACTTTTATATATATTTTGAGAGAACATAATTCAACCTGCTATACTACGTGTTATGTAATCCAGTATATAATAATTTATCTTATTCATTATTAGCATTATTATTGGAAAATTAAACAAAATTGCAAGACAGTTTTATTTTTATTCATGCTGTGAAGATTCTACAAGCAGTTCCCCACTCCACACCAAAAACATTGAATAATAACCATAACAAAACAAAACAAATCCTTTCTGTTAGTACACATGGAATCAAATCTGGGTAACAGAAAGGGCAGAGAGCGGATTCTTGAGTCCTAAGAATGTTTGTCTTCATGTACTAATTTAGGGATGTATTAATTTAAGCATAAAAAAATGCGGCTAAGAATATTCGATAGTGAATGATCTTTTTCATTTTTAGTATAAGAAACAGTCCTAGGCACGTGAAATAAAGCAGAACAGATGTGAGTTACTCTACAAGTTTAATAGAAATGGGATGGAGCCTATTTATAGAACAAGATATAAGGTTCAGTTTCATTTTAGGTAGGATGTTTTCATAGAAAGTCTGGTTTTTCTGAGACTTTGTGACATAATTCCTGGGAACACAAATCCAAGAAGGTATAGTATAATAAAATTTGTTTTAATCTGTGCTGAATTTCCCATACATGATTTTTTTCTACAAACTATATTTAGAAATTAATTTTTTCTGCGAAGCAGAATTCTGTAAATTGACTTACCTTTGCCCACAGATTTACATTTTCGAGATGAACTGACATATTATGATACCTCCTTTACAAAGGGGTATCAGGTAGGCAAGGGCGAGTCTGTAGTCTCAGAGTGGATTAGTTACATGACAAAACCCTGCACTCTTCACCCAGATCAGACCCTCTGTCTGTTGTAGCAGGTTTAATTCTCTTTTTTTCTACCATTTTTGCCAAACTCCAACTGGCAGTTTGAATATATGCTGCTGGTGTAGAAAAGTAGGAAAAATCACACAAATGTACGGATGGATGGCCCAACCAGTTCATGGTGTCTACTCTCACCTGGCACTTCTGTGTTGACCCCTGATGCCTGTGAGTGACCATGGCCAGGGTCTTCCCCACTGTGCTCCTGCATCGTTCTCTGCAACACAGACTTTCAGACCGTGGCGCCTTCTCTAATTCAAGTGATATGGAAGTGACTGAAAAGGCTTTACAATCCACCTTCAGCGATTTTCATCATTATAAAATACTCCATGGGGGGTGTGTGTCATTAATAACAATAGCAGAGAAAAACACCTAGCAGATTCTATCACCAGGATAATACAGAGTAACAATTGTGTCCTTATTCCACTTTAATGTGTTGCATATTAAAATGAACTTTAGTAGAAAAGTATCAAAGTATTCAGCTGAACCTTAAGATTCTGTTTAACTGATGTTTAAGAGTGGTCTATGGTGTAGACTTGAAGTCTATTTGGGGCTCTTCCCAGTGTTTCCCTTTGTGAACAGTGATGTATGAAAGAAATTGGATACAATGTAAAAGAAAGTGGATACAATGGAAATGTTTCAACACCAACGCTCTTGAGTTCCCTTCCTTTTCCTAATGGGAAACAAGAAAAATGACATTCTGTTGCTAGTAGTTGAGGTTTCATGGTTGTCCTCTCCACCCCCTACAAACCATTAATAATTTTTTGTTAGATTGCATAATTTATAGTATCAGTTTTGAATGCATAATGTAATACACTATACTGAAGGGTAGTTAGTCTTTTTTCATATAGGTTACAGAAAATGAAATAAATACCTAGATTAAATTTCCATGCTAGGAAGAGAAAAATGAAATAATTTGCTGACTTGCAAAAACATGTAATACACTTCATGGAGATAATCTATATTCTAAAAATTTACCTCATTGTTTTAGTCACCTTAGATGGTTTCATTGAAAAAGCAATTCCTAAGAAAAATCTTGCTGCAATAGTTGAACACAATAATTATTCTTAAATAAAATGAGATGAAAAATATTATGAACAATAACTATCTTGCAGAATAATCTCTATTTAAATACTAATAAAGTGTGGCAAAGTTAGTCTGGGAACTTACAGTGTAATATAAAAAAAATTGACCAAATTATCTTAATGTCTCCTATTTTGTGAATGAAGATGAAAATATAATTCTATAATTTAGAACTATAAAATATAACATTATGAGCAAGAACTGGAAAAGTTTGCTTTATCCTTATGTTTGGCCTATGCTTTATTCTAAGGGAAAAAAAATACTAGAGATTTATATTTCTAAAAACTTATTTGTATTTCTAGACTTTTACTTGTTATTTTTCTGTGGCATCAGTAAGAGGCATCTACTGAAATAACTATTTTTTTCCATATCACCATCTGCTCCTTGCTGGTGTCTACCATAAATCAATAATATTATTTAATCCTTTTGTGCCATTATGATTATCATATTTTTCATGGCCTCAAACCCCTTATTTTACTAAGCTTTTGTCTTCCTGAGAAACTATCAAGCTTCATCTGTGCAATCGGTACGAGACCCTGTGGGAATCCCAAATAGAATTTTAATTTTCACTGGGCATTGGGCACCATTTGTTGTTTATTCCTCTGAAATAGTATTATTTTCATTATGGTAATAGGATTATGTTTATCAGGACATGTTATATCTTCCTTAGTGTAACCTTAATTTTTTTCCCTTTGGAGAAGGAAGGAAGACAGGATTAAAAGGAGGGCATGGAAGATTAATTTAAGTGTAGACACCAATGAAATGAAAGGGTGGGAACTCATGACTCTTAGATGTTTTAAAAATAAGTATGTATCAAAATTATGATGGGAATCTGATTTGCATAAGTAACAAGTTTTGGTGATGTGTCTGAATGAATTGTGCCATAAAATTCTTCTTGTTTAAGCCATTTATAATCTTTTGAGATCATTTTCAGTAAGTATATATTTTTATTTTTAAAATGTACTCTTCCTACATAATAAACGTTTTACTACTCCCATGTAGTCAGGAGATGCTCTCAAACGTACAGAAGAAATTTACCTGGATTGTTTGTTTAATGTGACTTGTTAAAACTGCATCTTACAAATTATTTGGAAGGCTAACAATGTCTCCTATTCATAAGTATTTTGTTAATAACACTATCATCATCATCATAATTAATACTATAATAACACTGTTCTCATAATAATGAGATAGAACTCTGGGAGAAAATTGAATGCTAAATGTACCTAACTTTTTTCCTCTTTTCCTCAAGAGGGAGTTAATTTCCATAGGCCTAGTAATTTAATGATATTTCTCCTTCTCTACAAAATTCACATTTCTAGACTTAGAAATTCTTTGTTAACGTGAGCAAACTATTTCCTAATTCCTCCCCCCCAATCCTCTGTAGTGTGCATAACAAAAAAAGGACCTACTTAAGCTAGATAAATTGTAAGCAGCCTTAATAAGCTTCGTAATGCTGTTTTGATAGAGAAAACCACAAGTAATGCAAATAGCAGCCTTTACTCTCTAGTACAGGTGCGTAATAAGCACATATAATTAAACCAAAGATACATAATGGTTTGTTGTTGGATACGCATTTACAACAGCTGACTACGTTCTTAATGTGTGGTTCATGAGTTAGGTAATTTTCTTATGTCTCCCTTCCTTGAACAGAATATTCCTCATAGACTCATACAAAAAAACGATTCTGCGCCTTTTACACAGCAGGTTCCCCCTGCTGTCTGTAATTTAGCGTCTTTGCCACATCAGCATTACCTGAAGATGATTAAAAAGAGCATGTAAATTCACAAACAAGTCATTTTATTCTTCAACTTAAATAATTTAGAAATGTCCCCCGAAAGGGAAGTTATCAAAATGTAAGGCTTTCTACATGGTTTCCATCTTAGTGAAATATATCAACCGTGCATTTAATCACTGTTATGCATAAAATATGGTTTATGGCTCTGCTCTATATATCAAATAAACTTCTTTGTATATTACGAATCTGAGTTCTTTAAAGGACATAAAGCAAATATGAATAACTAGTACTAGTTTTTGAAAACCAGTATGGAAATAGGCAGCAGTGCCGTAACTATTTTCAGTTGTTTTAAATTCTATACTTCTGTTGGGATTTTTCTTTTGATATGCCAAACACACAGACACACACACACACACACACACAGCCTTTAAATTTTGTTTTGGTCAAACCAAAGATAAGAATGATGAACCCGTAATATGTGAAGTTCCTCATTTTAAACACTTTTTAAATCTTTTAAATCTTCTGTTGTGATATTGTTAAATGATAAAGCATTGTGATACTATAAGACATTGTCATATTTGTACAACTGAGATGATATCTCTTACTAGGAATGGTCAGAAGAGTCTCTCTACTAAGATAATGTGTAGAAAAATAAATAGTGCAAACTAGTTTTTTAATTTTTTTTAAAAAGGTTATATCTTACAGATATATTGAACTATAGCGTATGGTAAAATGGTCATGATTATATCAGAGCTCAATAGCATTTTTCCATAAATTAGTGTATAGACCCATTCATCCTTGTATTCAAGTGCCATGTATCACCTGTTTAATCCAGTTGGTTCTGATTTACACAGTATTTCAAAGCATGCAAAGGAAACAGAATCGAAAGTTTTACTTTCCACCTTAGCTACATAGATCATCCCCTTCTACTCTTATCTCAGGACAGGAACTAAATAATCAAGTTCATTGCTTTGGTTAACCTTTAAAGACTGTTTGCAACTAATTTCAGACAAACCCTTTATTTTAATTGAGTCTCTAGTATGCAGTTTAAGGAATGGAATTCAGCCCAAATGTAGTCATAGTTCTTTCTGTTGTTGTTGTGTTGGTTCCTCATGAATGAAGCAGTCATGTTCATCTCTATGGCCTTGAGGAAGCCTGAGTGTGTGAGTGTGTGTGTCTGGTGGAGGGGAGAGTCTTTTTTTAATATAGAAGACATGGGATGTTAAGTGTCCTTTTTCAAAAAGAGAAGTTACCAAATGATAACGTCTTTATCTTGCCACCACCATGTAAAATCCTACCTCTCTCTGTTCCCAAACTCTCTTTTCTTCCGCTGGTTGTGGGCCCAGGCGGGCTCTGGCGCTCCTTCCTTCCCTCTTCTCAGAGTCCCTGGGCCCCTGGTTACTCTCTGGACTCATTCCTTTTCTCTCCTAGATTGTGTTTCAACCCTTCTCTTACTACAGGTCTCTTCCCCTCAGTACCCAATCGTGCTCTTATGTTATTTAAATTATAAAGCCCCACCCAGATCTTGAAGTTCTCTCCAGGTCTCATTTGCATTTTGCTTTTTCACACAACATTTTCTACCTGCAGAGATTCTACTTCTTCATGTGCCAATGACTCACTCACTAACTGATCTGATATCACCCACCATGTTACCAAACTTGTCTAGCTAAAGTCCCTGTCTCTAAACCTCACAGACCGTTCTCGATCCTCTGCTCTTGTGACATCTGTCAACCTCTAAACAGTGGCTGATTCTTTCTCTGCTGCCACAGATCGAGCCCTCTTTCTACATCTCTGATGAGTCCTGATGGGTTTTCCCTTTGGAGCTCTTCTCCTCTCCCTGAATTTTGAATACCAGGGATACTCAGGGCTATGTGGCATCTCTTCTCACTCTCGGCTGTCATACACTAGGTGAGCTTATCTAATTTCACATCTTCTCATGACATCTGTCTGCCCATGATGGCCTCATCTTCTTCTAAGCTACAGACCTATATGGCAAACTTTGTGCCTGACATTCTTTTTTGTGTGTCTCACAAGTGTCTCAAGCACATCCCATCAAAAACTCAGCTCACAGTTTTTGATCTAAACTCCTCAAGCCCTCATCATCTTAGTAAAAAACATACAGCTTCCAAATGGCTCTGGCAGAAACTACTCAAGGGTCAAACTCAGTATTTCCTTCTCACTTTCCTTGCTCGCTCAATACATTTCTGAGTTCCAAATATCATTCATGTCTATTCATTTCTCTCCATCTCAACAGCCAATATTTTAGTCCACACAACAGACAACCATCACATCTCCACTGGACTGCCAGAATGCTTCTGTTTTTTTCTGCCCTCACTCTTACCTGACTCCAATACATCTTCTGTATAACAGTTTGACTCTGATTATGAAATGTCCTTGCTTAAAACTCTTATATATAATGAATGCTCTTGGGAATAAGACTAAACTCTTTGGTATGATCTTTAAGTCCCTACTTAATTTGAGCTCTGCCTATTTCCCTGGCCTAATGCCCTCTATGGTGACGGTGGCGAATGAAGCCTGGTACCTGGTAATATCCCAGTAAATATTTGCTAAGTGGAGGGATGAAGGAGAGATGGTTGAAAGAATGGATGCACGGGTAAGTGGATGCATAAAAGAATGAATCAATGAAGAAATAAAATGACCCAAGTCCATCTTGAAGAGGGTATCATAAATTTTATAATCTTTGTTCTCATTTATTTTCAAGATACAGTCAAAACTCTATTTTTATTTCAGATGACTACATATAAGATTTCTTAAATATTTATTACTGATCTTTGAAGAATTTTAAACTTCATGACACACACCTGAATGAGATAAGGAGCCAACCTTGCAGTTTTATTCCAGGTGAAAAAAATAGAGGCACATCCCATGGGCAAGGTCATTGGCAAAAGTTTCTTGAGTCTCAAAACTTCTATTCTACCTAAGACCCCTCTGCCTTGGTCTTTGAATTGGTCACTTTGCCCTACAGCAGACCAAAGATAGCATCTGACGAACACCAACAAGATTTCTTTTGGGGTATTTAGAGCATTAAAAATAAGACAAATAAGATCAAATTATTCTTTACTCAAGGAATCAGACTGCCTGACTTGTAAGAATTGACTAGTACATCCTGAATTTTAATGAAAATAATGTTTGAGACAGGAGGAGACCTTGAGGACCACTTGGTCCACCTTCCAGTCATTTTATTTTTAAATAAAATCACTACCGCCATAGAGGTCCAGAGATGTTCTGTAACTTGAAAGGGCACATTTACCCACAGCCAAGGTCTCCTTTCAGTTTTCTCTGATGCTTTCTCCTCTCTGAAACTCAGAAGCCCTGTGCTGTGCGTCTGTCCTTGTCATAACTGAGAAGGTTTATTGTATTGCCTCTGAGTGTTAGCTGTCCCGTAGAATGTAAACGCTGAGGACAGGGTTTCACTCACGTTTGTTTCATTCCCTACTCTATCTCCAGTGTCTATAGTTGGGACCCCCAAATAGTAAGAGCTCAACCCATCTTTGCTGAATGATTGAATGGTTTTATAGGATGGCAAGGTCTTGAGTCACTGATGTTGGAGGAATAGACCTGAAGTGAGTAAAAGAATTAGTTGCTGGTCGAATGATTGTACCCATTTGAGGCCATGTCTTAAGACTTATGCTTTAAACCTGCTTTGGGTTCATACTTCTAATCATTCCAGATCCCATGGAACTAATTTACCTCTGAGTGAATCATACGGTCTACTGCACGTTTCAGTGGGTTCTCTTATCAGTCAACACAGCATTTCTTTTTACTTCCCAGCCTTCTGGGGGGAGGAGGAGTCAAACGAGAGAATATGAGTAAAGATACTCTGTGAAACATAAATTGCTACAGCAGTGTGGCACACTGCTAGTATTTCTTTGTGTAGAGAAATACACCACTCAATTCCAACAGGACTCGAGAAGTGAACTCCCATGAGTAAGACAGTTCAACAGCCCTTTAGTGTCTATCAGTGACTGTAGTCTCCAAACTTGACTCCATAAACTTGACTTTCATTCAGGAAAAACATTTGAGAGGAGAAAGAAATTACACATATGAGATGAGATTAGAGGAGATGAGATGGCATGGGAAGAGATGAGAAGAGGGGGGAGCTTTGGAAGGGTTATGTTCTCAACATGGGAGAATGAAAGTAGAACTGTCCCCAAAGCCCTAGAATGAGGTGTCCCTTTCCTTTCCACACGCTAGCTCACCCCACACAGGGTCCACAGTCATCTGTCATTGTGCATTCCATGCAAATGGGTTTCTTTCTTCATTGTTCTACCAAGTCAACTTTGTGTGCAGTTTTCTCCGCCAATGTGGACAATCCCAAGATTGACTAAGATGTTTCAAACTGGAATGTTTAAACTCTCACTTTATTCTGTAAAATCTGGGCCAAGAAATAATCACAGAAAACTAGGCTGGTAAATGTAAATGTCACCCAGCCAGCAGACAGTTCACAAACATAACGTTTTCTCCTTGGAAGAGGACTATTTATTTTGTAACCCTGTTAAGGTCAGAGAAGGGCTTTCTGAAGGATTCTAGGGAAAGCCTGGAATGTCAATTCCATTTTGGCCTAAAATTGGTAAATATTATTACTGATATAAAATGAAGATTGGAGCTGAACCCTCTCAATTAAAGAATGATTATTTCTACTACAGTCTTGTATAAAAACATTGGAAGATACACATAGGAAAAAAGAAGCTTAAAATGATCTTTTAGCCACTCGTCAATAACCATGGTTATCTATGTTTAACAATCAAACCTAGGCTTATAAACTTTAGTTGTGCGCAAATTCAGATATTAAAAATTTTAAAATGGTATATATTGCCCATAATGTTTTACAACTTGCTTGTTGAGTGAATTCTTAAAAATATATTTGAAATAGTTCCCATGTTTATAAACATGCATTTTTTAAGTAACATTTATTATAAATTATTTCAAATATATATACACAGAGTAATATAGTCAACACAAATTATTCATCACTCAGGTTTGACAATTGTTGACATTTGGTTATATTTGCTTCAGATTGGCTTTTAAAAATCAAAATAAAATGTTATAGAAATTGTTGAAGGCATGCTTTTAAGTCTTCCTGACTTTTTCCACTCCCCTAGCCTACCCTATATAGACTTTTTATTCATATTTTTGTTCATTTATTGTATACATCCATAACAATATATAGTATAGCTTTGCGTAATTTTTAACATATATAAATAATTCCTGGTTATATGTATCTTTCCACATCTGTGTCTCTTGCTAATTGTTGTGAGTTTAATATCTATCTGTGTTAATACATGTGAATGTTATTCATTTCATCTACCTTTAGTATTTACTATGTGAATAATATACATATTTTCATAACATCGTTTTAATGGACTGCAAAGTCAATTGACTTCTGAGTGCATGTTAACTTGAACCATTCCTTTATTGCTGGATGTTTAGGTTTGATTCAAACTTATGAACTTTTTATAAATCTTCTGGGAATATTCTTGTAGCGATACCTTTGCATACATCTTTCACTGCCCTTCCAGGCTAAATTCTTGAAATGGTTATTGGTGGGTCAGAAGGTATAGACATTTGGCAATTTTCTCCCTATATTTCGGAACACACGTTAGAAAATGTATAAATGTATACTTCTAAATTAATAAGTAAACATGGATTTTCTTTTCCAATTTGATATATAAAAATGGATTCTTATTTTAATGTTCATTTATTAATAAGATGTAACTTGTCATTTTTATTAGTTAGACATTTCACTTGTAATTTGTTTGTGTGTGTCCTTTGTCCATTTTTCTGCTACTTTGTTAATCTTTTTTCTCCTTTTATGTTAAAATAATGCTTAGAATTCAACTCTTTGGCCTTTTACTTTTGCACCACAAAGAGCTTAGAAATTTTATGAAGTCATAGCTATTACTTTTTTCTTTATGTTTTCTGCCTTGATATCCTATCTCAGAAGCTGTTCGTTCACACCTTAAAAACTCCAATTTTTCCACATCTTTTACCATAGTCTGCATACAGTGACCTTTAATGTACTATACCTGAGGCCAATACGACCCCACTATTTACCGAGTTTTGTATTTGGTTGGGTAGTAAGGATACATTCTAGGTCATGATTAACTTTGAGGTTTTATTACTAAATGCTTTAATTATATTCATCTTTCCTGATGAGAGCTATCCATTTTCTATTTTTAAAATAATCTTGATGGGGTGCAGTGACACAAGCCTGTAATCACAGCACTTTGGGGAGCTGAGATAGGAGGATCGCTCAAAGTCACGAGTTTGAGACCAGCCTGGTAACGTAGTGAGACTCTGTACCAAAAAAAACAAAAAACTGTTAGGGCATGGAAGCACGTGCTTATAGTCCCAGCTGCTCAGTTGGCTAAGGTGGGAGGTTATGTGAGCCCAGGAATTTGAGGTTACAGTAAGCTATGACTGTACCAGTCACTCCAGCTTGCATAACAGAGTAAGACCCTTACTTTAAAAAAAGCAAAATAAAATTTAAAAAATCTAGGCCAGGCATGTGGTTCACGCTTGTAATCCTAGCATTCTGGGAGGCAGAGATAGGTGGATTGTTTGAGAGTTAGAGACCAGACTGAGCAAAAGCAAGACCCCAGCTCTATTAAAAATAGAAAAACATTCTGGGCATTGTGGCAGGCTTTTATATGAGGCACTTAAATTACTACTCCTTACATTTTAGAAAAAGCCTGATAAAGTTCAAGTGTAGTGCAAATGTTGGTTGTTGTTAAGAGGTGTCTTGCAGGCTTGTGCTCAGAATAAAGGCAATTGTACATACTCCTAGGAATGGTGTGTTTTAGCTCAAACTCTGATTTTGAAGGACAGAATTGAATAAGATGCAATTATGCTGGCTTTGCTTTTGCAAGGCATATGTGTTGTCCACTAGAGAAAAGGAAGGTGGGAATTGCTTTTCATAAAGTTATTGGGCATTCGCAATACCACATTCCTTACCAAAGTTAGTTCAAAAATGACAGCCGAAAGATTTCCTCAGAAAGCTATGTTAGTGCCAGAGGTGTTTTCAACTAGGGAACTTCCTAACCCCAGACTACATTGTGATGGAATGAGAATAAACTCTGGATTTGCGAACTGTTACTCCATCATCCCTTCCACACCGTGATTATAGGAATACAGAGGATGTGCAGTGTGAGCCAGACTGCTGGGGCTGAGCCCTGACTCCATCAGCTACCCTGCCTATTCATGGCGCATCAGCTTTCTGTTCTTTTTCTTTTTGATTTTGACTAGTAGAAAAGTTTATTTAACAAAAAGTCGAATATGAAAACGTACAGGACCTGATTTTGACATCCCAGTGAAACAGGCTCACTGGAGAGGACCTGGATTTCTCTGCTGAACCCCCATTATTTAGGTAAAGGATCTCAAGAATGGAAAAGCAAGTATCCCGTGCACTCAATACTAGTTGAAACTAGTAGATAAACAACTACAGGCCCACACAGAGGAAAGTATAATTAAGTTCCAGAAGTGGGGAGGAGGGAAGGGGGAAGGGATTAGGTACGTCCCCACCTGATGGAGACAATATGGGGAATGTGGCACATTTTCTGCGTGCAATTCCATTGTACCTTACTAATACAAACAACGTAACCTAACTATCTACCCTCATAGTAAGCAAACACCCAAACCAAACCAAACCAAAACCAACCCTTTAGTGATTCTGCCTCTGAAATTAAGATGTTTCAGACTTGTTTTAAAATCCCTTTCTAGGCTCAGCACTTGTGGCTCAAGCAGCTAAGGCACCAGCCACATACACCTGAGCTGGCGGGTTCAAATCCAGCCTGCCAAACAATGACGGCTGCAACCAAAAAATAGCCAGGCGTTATGGCAGGTGCCTGTAGTCCCAGCTACTTGGGAGGCAGAGGCAGGAGACCTGTTTGAGCCCAGGAGTTGGAGGTTGCTGTGAGCTGTGATGCCACAGCACTCTACCCACAGTGACAGCTTGAGGCTCTGTCTCCAAAAAAAAAAAAAAAAAAAAACCCTTCCTAGACCAATATTCACCAACCACTTTCAATGTTTCCAGTTCCCAAACCTTCCTAGTCTTCCTCTCCCCTCTTCTTCTCAAAGCTGCTCTCTCTACAGTGCGATGCCACTGTGATGTAATGGAAGAATTCTCAGATGGTCCCGGGGTTCTCACCATCCGTCACTCACACTTTGCGAAGTCTTCTCCCCTTTCTCCCCTTGGGTGTGAGCAGAAGTTCTGAACCTGATGAGATGTTACTCCTATGGCTTCTTTACTCATCCAGGGACTTTGAGTCTATCCAAACGGGACCTAGTCAGGGAAGTGCCAAGCAGAGACTAGGCCCTCCTAAAGTCAGGAAGGTTCCTCCTGCTGGTCTTGAAAAAGCAGACTTCCAGGTTGTGGAGGAAGCCACACAACAGGACCAGCAAGTTGCCTCCAGGAGCTGAGAATGACTCCCAGTTGACAGCCAATA
Organism: Otolemur garnettii; assembly: GCF_000181295.1. Classification (NCBI taxonomy): domain Eukaryota; kingdom Metazoa; phylum Chordata; class Mammalia; order Primates; family Galagidae; genus Otolemur; species Otolemur garnettii. Next base: position 3,724,630 of record NW_003852423.1, on the reverse strand, counting down.
AGTGAGAGGGGGGTTAGTCCTATAGCTGCAAGGAACTGATGCTGTGACAGCCAGAGTCAGCTGAGCTGAGGAACTCAAGCCTCCACTGAGCTTGCCACCCCAGTTGACTCCTTGATTGCATCCATCAAGACCCAGTTTAAATGTTTATCTCTTCCCTGTTTACTCTGATTTCCCCGTCCAAAAGTGATGTCTTTCCCTAAATCTCTGGGGGACTTTGCTCTTCTCCGGTGCTTTTTCCCTACTCTAATATTATAGCCAGCTGTGATGTCTTATTTGTCCTTCTGAATTGTAAGCTCCAAGAAGACCTTGCGTGTACATATGCATGTTTTATAGAATCATTTGACCAAGTTTTCACGTTTATCATGGAAAAGATTTCTCAGGCATCAAAGAGTTAAAGCTTCAGCCCTCAGCTTCACTCTGGTTTTTCTTTTGCTGGTGAGTAGCTTCATATGACTTAGCACAAGAATTTTGTGACCTGACCCTCCCTAAAACAGCCACCCCAAAGGCTAATTTCTTTGTCAAAGAGTAAACAACATGCAAATTCATCATATTTAAAATCCAACTTTGAAGGTCATTAAAAACAGACTTATGAGTTTGGAAATTTGCTGATAAGCCCGGAAGCCTTTAGACCCTCCCGGGGACACCCTCATCCTTGTGTACAGATGCGAGGTTCATCTGTGACCGCTGCCATCCCCATGTGTCCTCCCCTCTTCCTGACACTGCCGTTTCTCTCACGTGTAGGTGCTCTGGTGGGTTTAAATATTAAATAATGAGGAACCCAGGCTTGGAAAACAGCTTCCCCCCCGGCAGTGGAAGCATTACGGCCAGACTTGGTTAATTGAAATCATGCATCGAACTAAGTTGCCACTCTGATGCGATCTGACAAAAATGATCATAGGATGAAATTGCCTCTTGCTGATCCCCACCTATCTTACATTTCAACTTGCAGCAAGATTGAAGCAAACTGCTCCAATTTACTGCTCCCGACCTGCTGATAATGGACACTTTGCCGTGCTCTCTCCCTTCATTACCGCTCAGGTCAGGGCTGTTAACAGGGACTCTTGCCACTTTTGACAGATAGTCACTACCAAGATGAATGGCGGTAGCCACATGACCACTTAGGCCTGGGCCTTCCCTCTCCAGCACCTTCAAAATGCCTTTTTTAAAAAAAAAAAAAATAAATAAAAATAAAAGAGCACACTTCACTGTTTAACTCTTTATTAACTTGGAGAATCAATAGAAACCAGGCATCTGTGACCTGGCGATTCCTTTACTGTCGCCCTGCAACTATTTCAAAGAAACCATTTAACAGCATTTTAAAAAGAAACTTTCCAGTGAAGCTGCCTTTGTACATTTTGTTCTGTTGGGGGATAGAAATAGGGCTGTAAATTGAGTTCTTTGAGGAGGCAGAAATGATTAGCCCGAAGTCGTAATGGCGCTAAATCCTATGAAGACACAGCTACTTGTCTGAGTTACAAAGGGTTTGAGAATAACAAAAATGATTTATTAGGGAAAATAGGCTATTTTTATCAGATGAATGAGAACTGAGAACCCGGTGCTCCGTCTCTTCAATTGCTCGTGAACAATTTCTCAGGGAGAACTTTTTAGCAGCAATATTTCCAAATTATTCTGCTTATTTTTAGAAAGGAAAAAAAAGGAGGAGAGACCATGTGTCATTCGTGCTACTTTCCTTAAAAGACACACCACAGTTTAGACAGTAAGGGCTTAATGAGTAAGTTTTAAGAGCAAGCTAATGGGAACAGAACCCATATGTTTTATGTTTCTTAAGGCTTATAACTTAATTCTGCTTAGAAGCTAAACACGATTGATATAGAATGCTTTAGTTTCTATCTAATTCCTGATATGCCCATTCATTTTTGCCTTTGACAAACAGTCAAATGAGCTCTCCCAACCCATATTAGATTTACATTGCATTGTCTACTTCACTTTGCCTCATGAAATTAGATGAACTATTAAATACCGTAATCTGTTATCCCCCATTAAAATTAATTGATCTTCATGTCACTTTAGGACTAATGAATTGTCTAGAGATAGTCTCATAAACTACCTAGCATAGTGGGAAAGCTATTTCATTCCCCATCATTTCTGGTAAGGTTGAGCAGGGCTATGACTTTGCTGGTTTTGCTCTCAGCAGAAATCTCGAAACATAATTATTCCAACACCGTTATTTTTATTGCTTTACAATCATGCTTGCAGATGATGTAGCTATATTCAATAATTACACTTCATGGATAAAAGCCACATTTGTGGGAAATGTTTTGAAGAATGTAGATGATGCTTAACGTTGCTCTGGGAGAGGTTAGTCTGTCACATGGAAAGGTATTTCCACGTATGGTATCTTGTTGCCATCAGGATAATATAATTTGAATGGACGTGCCATTAAAAAGAAATAAGGCATTACTAAATAGTAATAGTCATCAAGTAAATACATGGATAGCATATTATTGTGTGGCCTGAAAAAGAAATCTTATTTGGCATTTTGGTTCAAAGAGTGCATAGTTATATTACTAGAATAATGCCTCATGGTTATTGAAAATGTATTGTGTGCCAGCCACTCCACCAAGTATTTTCAACATGCATTGGTTCATTTAATCCTCACAATGTTCCTGTTGTTCTAGTTTGGATATACACCCTGGGGTTACCTTAATTTTAAGAAAGAGATGATTTTGCTTCGTGGTAATCTCAGCTTTTTTTTTTTGCAGTTTTTGGTAAGGGCTGGGCTTGAATCTACCACCTCTGGCATATGGGACCGGCACCCTACTCCTTTGAGCCACAGGAGCCTCCCAGTAATCTCAGCTTTAAACCACCTCTACCAACTACAGATTTCAGTAAGGCTCCTATTTGAGATATATACACACACACTCTAAAATAAACAACTATTTTAGATTGCACACGAACTTTATGGCCACCTTGTATATAGTCTCTTTTCCAGGGTCTCACTATCCTACTCCCTCGCATAGTACTTTAAGTCTCCTCCCTCATCTAAGGGCCATGGAAAACTACCCAGCTTGGCAAAGCAGGCCCTACTGATTTTAATCTGTCTCCCGGGACTCACCTCCTCAAGTGCTCAACCCCTGAGCCTGGCTGCTCTTTTCGTGACCTCCAACATGGAGGGTTCATGTCTGTATTTCCTGGGTCTCTGTTTATCAGCCACTGTTTTAGTGTAGGGAGCAAAAACTTGCTATTTCAAGAAGAATGGGATACAGAGAATTAGTTACTTACAAAATTACCAGAACAGTTATTGAGAGACATGGACTCTGAGCTGGGCCTTTTAGGAATCATGATTCTGATTGGCCTATTGTGGAACTGCCGGCTCTGCCACCATCAGGAGGCCAGGGCATCTATTGAATTTAAACGGGGCTTTGATTCCTGGGGTCAGGAAGCTTCTGTTTGCCACCGATACCACATCTGCTCCTCAGCTCCCATGAAACTGGTAGCTGGTCACTGAGGAAACCATCTCCTCAGAAAACTGGTGAAGCAGCAGAAAGATGGCGTCCACTTCCAAGTCTGCAGTGAATGTATCTTATTGGTATTCAGAACTCTAGCTGCAAGGGATTCTGGGAAGCAAGGCATTTAGCTTCCCACCTTTTATGATATGAGGCTCAGCAGAAGGAGGATGAAATGGATGCTGAGTGTTATTCTGCATTTTCCATCACAGCTGCTCTTATTCAACCTGGAAAGCTTTTATGCCTGTCTTCCTCAGATAAGGGGTATTTATTTTAATAAAAAGTTGTAGGGTCCTTAGTACATAGTGTAATTTCCAGTACTTATAGGTGTTTCACATACATATGTTGAATGAATGCATAAAACACATTATAATTTCATCATTTATTCTGACCAATTATGCATTGATAAAACTTAGTTGTCATAAGTAAAATTCTTCAACTGATTATAGGAAGTCTATCCCATATGTTGCCAGTATAGTATTTGCAGGTAGAAGGCACTCAATAAACATTTATTGGCTGGCTGACTGGGTGAATACGCTGCTGAGAGAGAACGGCCTCTGATGTGCATCCTTCAAGTAGATCTGCATAACCAACCTTAATGTTTCTCTAGGGCACTAAGCCATCCGACTGGAAGGTTACATTTATTTTTCTACATAATAGGAACCCATGATATAAATATTGCCACTTTGTTTACATATTTGATCCCTGAGGAGTTATTTTTATTGGACACCTCCTCCTGAAACTTCAGCTTAGTGAGAACATACTAATTCTAGAGAATAGAAGCATGATTTTCTGAATAAATACTATGCTTCATGTAAAAAGACTAAAAGTAAAGAATATCAAAATATCATGCTTCTGATCATTTGTGTTCATAGGGAGGGGAAAGGCAGAAAAAAACCAAAGTCAGAGAAGTTGGGGCATCATTTGATGTAATCATGACAAGTATAAGAAACTGCTTGGCTCGGCGGCGCCTGTGGCTCAAGTGGCTAAGGTGCCAGCCACATACACCTAAGGTGGCGGGTTCAAATCCAGCCCGGGCCCACCAAACAACAACGGCTGCAACCAAAAAATAGCCGGGCATTGTGGCGGGTGCCTGTGGGAGGCTGAGGCAGGAGACTCGCTTGAGCCCAGGGGTTGGAGGTTGCTCTGAGCTGTGATGCCACGGCACTCTATCCAGGGGGACAGCTTGAGGCTCTGTCTCAAAAAAAAAAAAAAAAAAGAAATTGCTAGAAAGAAAGGAAAGGTAGCCTTTGTGTGGGTGAGAGAAAGTTCTGCAAGAGAAAGTTATACTTAGAATGTATTTCATCCCCCTGAAATCTGTCCCCATACATGCCACACACTTGTCACACACACTGTACCTCTCAAACAACTTTCAATAGATGGAAAGAAAGGTGAGGATAGACTCAGCCAGAGATTCCTGATGTATCCTTTGCTTGCACTAGAAAAGCCTGCCATATGCCACTGGCCACCAGGGACACACTTGAATTATTCAACTGCTTCCTTTGAATCACCTGTGGAAGCAAAAAGTTTTTTTCTGTATCTTCCCCGGGCTGGGCGGCAGCAGTCCATGACTTTCCAGATTCCCCAGGGTGGTGAAATGTTCCAGTAAGCAATAATGCCCATGTTCTTCAGGGCTGGCCTTCCTGGGAAGCAGCCTGTTCTATAATGCTGGAACAACTCTCCCACTGCATCTGACAGTGCTCAGCATGTATTTAAGGGAGTTGCTGGAGGAATCAGGTAACAGAGCAAGCCCTGAGATAGGTTAAGTCAACACTGAAGCACTTCTGTTCCACTCAATCAGCATCAAAGCTACTGCCGTTCCCCCACGGGCTCCATATCGTGGACTGGCTACACAGAAGAACCTAAGAGGTCAAGTTTGTCATTAATTCATCCGTTTGTCTACAATAACCATGAGGTTAAGCATGGATCACTAGGCAAATGAAACTATAGGTTAATAAAATTACACATACACCTGCCATCTATTACACGCTCCCTATAGGGCCTCAGCTGAAACTGATTCTGAAACAAGGCCATAGTAACACATTGCAACATTCAGACAATACTATTGATATTAATAAACTTGATATTAAAGTGTCTTTGCAAACTCCAGTATTCAAAGAGATGTGTGATCCCCAAATTTCTTGAGGAAAAAAACCCCAAAGAACCAAAATAGACTTATGTTCAGATTGGCTTCAGCACATTGGGAACAAGGGAATCTAATTGTTTATAGCCTTCCATGCCAAAAGGCCTCCCAGCAGAGAGTAGCCATGACAAATGACCCCCATGGGTGAATGAGAATTTAATAAGTAGGTGACGTGTTGGGGTGGAAAAAGGAGGGTGCTGGTTTTTCAGTAAGGAAGGCAGAAAAGAGGAGTGGATTTGTGTGAGTTTAGGAACCACCTGGGTCATTGGGGTGGGGGGGGGGTTGAGAGTTGTTCACCTAGAAGCAATATTGGAGCAATTTAGTAGCAATCCTTTCTGCTAAATCAGTGGATCTCAACCTTCCTAAGGCCGCGACCCTTTAACATAGTTCCTCATGTGTGGTGACCCCCAACCATAAAATTATTTTCGTTGCTACTTCATAACTGTCATTTTTGCTACTATTATGAATCATCATGTAAATATCTGATATTAGGCAACCCCTGTGAAAGGGCTGTTTGACCCCCAAAGGGGTCAAGACCCACAGGTTGAGAAACGCTGTTAAATCTTCTGTGAATGGTGGGGTGAACAGCTACCAGGCACCCATGGGGACCGATGGCTTCTTTATGCTTGATATGGAAACCCTCCTCCTCCTCGATTCCTTTAAGGAACAAGTTCTTTGGTCAGTCTGGTAAGGAGTTCCGTCAGTGAGTATTTATCGGCACCTGCTACATTCTAGGTGTTGGAGATACAGCAGTGAACAGAACAGATCACGTTTCTACCCTTCTACAGCAGCCTAATGTAAATACAATTATTCCAATTTTACAGGGGCAGAAACTGAGGCTCAGTGAGTTGAGTAATTTGCCTAAGCACCTTGGCTTCAGAGCCAGCAATTCCAACCATTCTTTCAAATGAGAGAATGGATTTACCAGCAGGAGGGATTATGATGGTAAGCCTGAGTTTCTCCATTGTGAGTTTGGAGACTTTGGTGCCAATGTTTAATGTCTAAGTGGAATTCTTTAATGTAGCAGTAAAAACAGACTTCTCATGCGTCCTATCCCTTGTCTGTGGACCGAGATGTAAAATAAGCCCCCTTGTTCTACCTTGATCCCGGCCAAACTGCACCCGCTCTGATTATGTTAGCCTGTTCCTGTGAAACTCCTTACCAGGGAATTTAATCCATTCATTCCAGGCCTGGGGAGGCAAGCTTTTGTTCCTGGAGCTCAGTGCCTCTCAATTCTCTCTGCCAGAGAACCTGTTTATCAGGAAGTATCATGGCAGCACAGAAAGTTTTATGTCATGCAGCTCACAATAGAAAGAGGGAACGTTCTGGGGCTGAACAATGAAGAAGCTGCCGTGAGAAGATGATGAAAATAGAATCACATGTGCAAAAACAAAACTGCCCAAACACATACGTACACGCTTATCCATTTCATGTCCAATAATAACAACAAAAACAACAAAAATGGCCACACACAGCCAGATGTATGAGTTTGCCCTGAGAACAAAGGCAGCTATAAATATTCCAAGGAGCCAACAAAAAGGAGAAGATGAAGAAGAAAAAGAAGAAAAAAACAACCCGGGAGTGGTTAGCTCTCCAGAGTAATGGGCCCCATAAAAGCTTTTATTGTTAAGGGAGTTACTTTCCTAAGAGCTACATGAAGAAAGCTGAATGAATGTGAAAAATTGCATGCAATAACCTCAGCCGAAAGATGATTATCAGCCTCCGAGTCCTGTATTTTGGGGCGAGTTAGTGCGGCTATTAGAAGATTGCCATTGTAGTTAAAGAAAAGCCTGTTTTGTGCTCCCCTCCCCCTTTCTGGATAAACAGAGAGTCAATATAAGCCTCTCCTCTGCGCTGGTCCATTTATTTGAACAATTATTTTAAAGATGTAATCCAATCTCACAGTCTCTGAAACGATAACTCCTCTGAACTTTTCCTGCGGAGTTCTGCACAGACAATGTGCTACACCAAAAATTGGGTTAACTCCACCATGTCCTGCTTCCCTCCCCAGCCGGCCTCCTCCCCCACCCCATTCTTTACCCATCTGTTTGTTTTGTCCCCAGCTATTGACAGGATAGTGGGTGACATTTAAGGGAGTTGACCCATCTGTACTTCAACTTTTCAAAGGATAGCCAAGTAGAATTGTAAAAAATGAAAAACTGGATTTTTTTTTTTTTTTGCATTTCATTCTCTCAGGCTATTTGTTTGGTTGTCCTGTATTCCCCCTGAGGGACCCTGCCCTGTCCTTTTCTGGGAGGATGGAGGTAGTAGAACCTTCCAAAATGTTAGTGTCAAAGGGAGAGAAAGTGGTAATTGGAGACAGTACCCCTATTAGTGAGCAAATGTTAATGACTGATGGTTCTGAAATTCTACTTGACACCATTAATATATTCTAGGATGACAATTACTTTATTATTGGATTAAGTTTACTCTTATTGGGAGTTATCAAAGTAACAGTTAGATATGCAGGACATGTAACCATACTCTTTAAAAGGTCCAAATAAAATCAGGATTAAACACATTTGATCAGGTATCAAGAAGATGGCTTGAGTGCCTTTAAAACATCTCACCTAAGTATTTCAAAAACATGTAGCTAGGACATGTGGCAACTTTCTTTCCACAGATTATGTAAGGAGCAAAATCAGTATCAATAAGGGAGACCTTGACTTGGAGAGGGTAACTTGACTTTCTCCCCATGTAGAACACATGGTTGACTTCCAGCCTCCCCTGTTGTCCAAACCTGGACAAGTGAGGGGCCCTGAAACTTAAGGCTCCTTAGCTTCATAGGAAGTTCCTATTTGACTTGTTTTGTGATGCATGAACTTCCAGTAATGCTGAAAATACAGAATTCATATGTACCCTCTGCTGGGGCTGGAGGTATGTGGGAGGGAGAGGTAGTATTAAGATTATCAGTGCTGTTGATTTCTTTGTGGTAAATGCCAAGAGGGTATGTGAATAAAGTCTGATATCAGGTGAATAATAAAGATTCAGAATCTTTTTTTTTTCTTTGAGACAGAGCCTCAAGCTGTTCCCCTGGGTAAAGTGCCGTGGTATCATAGCTCACAGTAACCTCCAACTCCTGGACTCAAGTGAATCTCCTGCCTCAGTCTCCTGAGTAGCTGGGACCACAAGAACCTGCCACAATGCCTGGCTATTTTTTGGTTGCAGCCATCGTTGTTTGGCGGGCCCAGGCTGGATTTGAACCCACCACCTTAGGTGTATGTGGCTGGTGCCTTAGCCACTTGAGCCACAGGCATGGAGTAGATTCAGAATCTTATATTCAAGGCTCTTGTTTATTCCGAGTGTTAGGTCGGTCCATTAGGACGGAGGTAACTTAGGGTAGGAGAGTGCAAACTATTCTGATGAGATTAGGGAGACCACTCAGCTTCTCTTTTCCTCCTTGGATTTCAAGAGAGGCTGCATAACATGCATTTCAGTCTGTATATCCTGAGTAAATTGAGTGTGTACTCCTGTGTAGTTTGAGTAAATACTGTGTCTTGGATATATTTTGAAGGTAAAACTAATAGGACTTCCTATTATTAGTTTAATTGAACTTATGGTGTGAGAGGAAGAGGAGCCAAAAATGACTCACAGTTTTGGTCTGAGTGGCTAGCAAGATGGAGTTGCTGTTTTCTGAGAGGAGCAAGCTGAGCAGTGTGGCTGGGCTGAGGTGAAGAGGAATTCAGTCTTAGATATGTGAAGGTGGATCTCCAAAGCAGGTTATGAAGTAGGCCTCTAGATATACAAATTCAGAGTCAGTGGGAGAGCTCGAGAAAAGTGATGTGCTTCTAAGGGCTTAACGACTGGCTCCGTGGGGTGGGAGGGAGAGAGGAGGCCCAATATGTACTGTTTGCCCATTTCTGTGGCGTAAATATTTCACCATAGCTGAATTCTAGTTACCAATATGTGGTCACTGTCATTGAATACAGAATTGAGGAGAAATGGGTACAATCTTCTCTTGTGAGCCCAGGTGAGCTGACTCAGGCGTGTCACTGGGAAAAGAGACAGATCTGAGATCTGTCTTTTACATCAGAACGTAAAAGGTTCTTAAAACCAAGAAACTGGAGGATGTCCTTAGAGAGTGAAGACAGAGAACATTCTCAAGCCGAGCCCTGGGCACCAACATTAACAACATTAAGAATCAGGAAGATGATGAGGAACAAAAAGAAAAAAAAAAGAGAGAGAGACAGAGAGACAGATTGACCAAGAAGGAGACTAAGCGAAGGTTTCAGTGGCAAAGCCCCAGATGGGCAGGGCAAGAGAAGCACTTAGAATAAATAGGCCACTGACGTTGGCAACATGGGGGTTTTGAAACCTTGGTAGAAGCCGGTTCAACAGAGTGGAGAGAATAATGCTTCAGGACCACCCTAACCTTCTTCACAAAATAGCAACACCTGGAGGTGGGGGTGGCTTTGGCAGCTGAACCCTGTATTAAAATATTTTAAGTGTACTTTGAGCCTAAGAATTAGAGTGAATTTCAGAATCACATGATGTCAGGACTGGAAAAAATCTGGTCCATCTTTTGGCTCCAAGCCCTAGGAACAAAAAAGAGGGGACCAGTTGAACTTCAAATTTGAACAGGTATTTTAAAATCAATAGTTCTGTAATTGCCTATTGTTTCATGTGGCTCCTTGAATAAAAATTAGGGTCTTTCACCTGGATTCACTGACCCGACACTCCATTTCTTTAACACTGCAGAGAAGGCACAGAAGTTTGGGAGGAGGCTTCTTAGGGTCTGGGCCTCGTCAGCTCCTCCTTTACCATCCTTGTTTGCTCTGCTCTCATCCTTTCATACTTTTAGTACAAAAGCGATGAGGTAAATCTGGGGCACATGCTATTTACAGGTAAATATTATTATTATTATTACTATTATTTTGAGAAAGAGTCTCATTTTATCATCCTATGTAGAGTGCTGTAGTATCATAGCTCATAGCAATCTGAAACTCATGGGCTCAAGTGATCCTCTTGCCTGAGCCTCCCAAGTAGCAGGGACTACAGACGCCCACTACAATGCCCAGTTATTTTTTTTTTTTAGAGATGGGATCTCAGTCTTACTTAGGCTGGTCTCCAACTCTGAAGCTCAGGCAATCCACCTGCCTCAGGCTCCCAGAGTCCTAGGATTACAGGCATGATCCACCGCACCTGGCCCAATAAATATTATTGGTGCTTCTCCATTTTTAGGTAATCTATTTCCAGTCAAATCTATTAGTTATGCAATCTTGCTCCAGGGGTAGAACTAATTTTTCTTGGCACAGATCTTTGCTGTCTCTCACTTGATCAGTCATTCACTCATTTAAAATGGGATAAAGAGAAGTAGTTCTCAGAGGAGGGCAGGGAGGGGAAGGCTTCTCAAAGGGAAGATCAGCAAGTTCAAAGACGAGGTCTCAGAGAACATGTCATGTTCTAGAAACTAATGAGGTATGTAGGCCTGCAGGTGTGGGGTTGGTGAGCCATGAGACTAAAAAGGTAGGCTGTGCCCAGATTCTAAGGTCCAGAGGAGTGATTTTGAAAAGGGGGATTGTATCTTGGAGACACAAAGGATTTTAAACTCAAGAGGTGTTATGACCTGATTTGTGTTAAGACTTGTGACAGAAAAAAGCCAAATCAGAAGAAGTAACAGATGATTTTAAAAATAGCAGCAGTGGACATGGGTGGGTAGAAATAGGACAGAATTGAGAACTTTTGCAGGAAAACAGAGCTTTGTATTAATATATGACTGGATGTGGTTTGTTAGAGATGTGCCAAGAGGGAGGGAGAGGGAATCGGCAATTATTAATACTGGACTTTGACCCAGGATACGACTGAAGCTTCTGCTGGATCAAGCCCCCCTCAGCTTACCCAGTCACGGCTGCCAGGGGACTGTCAAGGCTCACTTCCCTTTGGCCACTGTCTTCGTTCATGCAGGCTGCAGACTGGGTGGCTTGTACACGACAGAAATTTGCTTCTCTAGCTCTGGAGGCTGGAAGTCCAAGCTGGAGACCCTGGCAGAGTTGGTGTCTGGTGAGGGCTTGTTACCCAGGTGACACTCTGCCACCTTCTTGCTATAATTTCATATGGTGGAAAGGATGAGGGAGCTGTCTGGAGTCTCTTTTATCAGGACACTAATACCACTCATGAGGGCTTCTAATAACACTCCAAATATTTACATTGCACTGGGGATCAGGTTTCAACATATGAATTTTGGGGACACAAACGTTCTGTCTATGAAAGTCACAATCCAGTCCCATCCGTGGTCAGACAAAACTGTGTGCTTTAAGCCCCGTCTTCACTGTTCTGTTAGGTGCTGGGCACAACTTTCTAGTGTCAATTCCAGCATTACTATTCACGTAGGCACATGTGCCTTGATGGTACCTGAGATGATGCCTCTGGACGCCTTTCCTCTTCCTTTTCCACTGCTCTTCTTTTTAACCATGCTCCCCAAACAAGTTTGTGCCATAGTTCTATTCTAGCAGCCAAGCCCCTTCTGGGACCTCTCTAGGGACCTGCTCATGCCCATCTGGAACTCTTCCGGCTCTCCTATTTGGCTGACACTTGCTGCCCACTTCTCCCAGCCTTACCTTTCTTTGATCCCCTCACTATCTGTTACTTCCTGTGATATCATTCACATCTCCTACTCCAGGTGCCTGGGGGAGGTTCACCTGCTCCTGCCTGAGATGGGATGTACACTTCAACCAGGAGTCTCCAGACACCCCCACATGTGCCCAAAGATAACGAAGCACTCCATGAAATATTCTTGGTATTTTAAAAGGCGAATACAATTGTATGTTTGTCGGGATAAGTCGGCACTGGCTAAATTAAATGCCTTTTTCCCCTGGAATTCTATCACTTCAGTGAAGTCTCATCATCTCATGGTACTCCAAACGCAGATCATTAAATGTTTTTGACTAATTAAAGGTGGAGGAGAAAATGAGTGTTTTTTTTTTTAAATCTAGCTTTTAATTTTGAGATAATAGCAGATTCATATGTAACTATAAAAAATTACAAAGAGATCTTTTGTACCCTTTACCCAGTTTCCCCTGCTGGTAACATCTTGCAAAACTACAGTATGATATCACAACCAGGATATTGCTGTCAATATAACTAAGATACGGAAGAGTTCCATTGCCACAAGGGTCGTGTGTGTTTTTCTGGGTGTTGGCATCATTACTGCAAGGCAATGTTCGACCTCCTTTTTCTCCACTAAGCCACCTCTGACACCAACCCATTGGGGACTGGGAAAAATGGCTGTTTATTCCTGGCAGGGAGTGGAAGTCTACCCTCCCCATGTGATCTCTGCTGAGAAGATTGGGGAATGGGAAGGCTTATGATGGACAGAAGGGGTGAATTCTGATTTCTTGGCCTTCTCTGATACCATTCTAATGGGGTTGTTGGGGTGCCTGGGTGAAAATCTCTGGCTTTTGCTGGTATGGGTGGGGTGGAGCCATCTTTTTTTCTATGGTGTTCAGCTGGAGTATTTATTGTTGAAAAGTTCTGTGTTAATAAACTATCCACTTCCCAATCCTTTGGTTAGAAAGAACAGGCCCATTGGTGTTTCCAGGTTGTCACATTCTTCTGCTGTGTGTCTGGGGTATATGGGGCTAAGAGGGAACACAGGTAGGGCCTGAGGACCGGTGCCGCTCCTCAGGTCTCCAGCTATCTAGTCCATCTGCCTTCTCTTCACCTTTCAGATCTTCTTATGGTTGTTTTCTATCTTATGTCTCGGTTTTTATACTTGGGGGGAAGAATAAAGACAAATACATCTACTCTGTCTTCCCAGAAACCTCCAACATTGTTCAGTTTTTTTTTTTTTAAATAGAGGGTTTTGTTTTGTTTTATTAAATAAGATATAGTGTCCTTATCAGTGGAAAATTTGGAAACCATTAATTCCTCATATTAGTTTATTGCTAGCCACACTGTAGCTGCATCCTTGAATTTATCCACAGGTAGTTTGATTTTAGTTTTTCTTTAACAATTTCTTCTTCTCTGTCCTTTTTTCCAGAAAGATGTCTTCAGTTGTTTAAGAGTTCCTGCCAAACAAGGCAAATTAAAGCAGGCAACATAACTAACTCTGAGACCTCTGGAGCAGGGGTCCTCAAACTTTTTTAACCGGGGCCCAATTCACTGTCCCTCAGACCGTTGGAGGGCTGGACTATAGGCCCCAGGAGGAGTCAGCTGCTAAGCAGGACAGGCAACAGTGGCAAAAACACCTGGTGGGCCAGATAAATGTCCTAGGTGGGCTGCATGTGGCCCGCGGGCTGTAGTTTGAGGACGCCTGTTAGGAGTATATTCTCAGGATTTTGATGGATTTTGATGGATCTGTTGCCCTGGGTAAAGTGTAGTGGCATCATCGCAACTCCTAGCAACCTAAAACTTTTGGGCTCAAGTGATCCTCCCTGCCTCAGTCTCCCAAGAGACTGGGATTACAGATGCCCAACACACCCAGCTAATTTTTCTATTTTTTGTAGAGTCAGGGTCTCACTATGTTGTTCAACTTAGAATTTTTAAGTTATTACTGCAAGAAAAAATCTTTTCATTTCGCCTTCTGCTGAATTGTGAAATGAAATTTCAGTCCTAGATCTTAGGAACATAGGCTCTAAACAGAGGCAAATAAAATTTCTTTAAAGTCTCCCAAGACACAGCCTTTCTGCTTAGGAGCTAAGGATTACTTGAACTAGGCATCAAGATGTATTAATATGTGGATAAATAAAGAAGAAAAGGGAAAAACCTTAGAGTTTAGCAGACATTTATCTTTTCATTTAAAAAATAAAGCTAATTAGGTTATAGGTGTTCTGATTTTTTTTTTTTTTTTACAGTTTTTGGCCGGGGCTGGGTTTGAACCCACTACCTCTGGCATATGGGGCCGGAGCCCTACCCTTTTGAGCCACAGCACCGCCCTTCTTTTTTTTGCAGTTTTAGGCTGGGGCTGGGTTTGAACCTGCCACTTCTGGCATATGGGGCCGGTGCCCTACTCCTTTGAGCTACAGGTGCTGCCCTGATTTTTTTTTTTTAAATCAGGAAGCACTTCATGCTTAGGGATTGTTGTTGTAGGAGGTCTGAGTGTCCCAGAAGCTGAGCTCTGAAACACAGGAAGGTGAAGATCCTCTTTCTGCACATGACAAGGAGCCATAAGCCAGTGCAGGACAACACCCACTGCTTCATTAGGGCTCCCTGGGCACCCCACCCTGAAGGGCCCCAAGGCACTTAGGCTGATCTCTGCCTCAGGAGGGTGGGTGTGGGCAAGACAGAATAGTGGAGGCAAAGTCTCCTCTACATTTTTTTTTTTTTTTTTTTTGAGACAGAGTCTTACTCTGTCTCCCTGAGTAGAGTGCTCTGGCATCATAGCTCTCAACAACCTCAAACTCTTGGGCTCAAGCGATCCTCTTGCCTCAGCCTCCTGAATAGCTGGGACTACAGGCATCTGACACAACACCTGGCCAGTTTTTAGAGACGGGGTATCGCTCTTGCTTAGGCTGGTCTCCAACTCCTGAGCTTAAGCAATCTACCTTCTCTTTCCCTGACCCTGTGCAGGACTCAGGCACTTGAAGGATACAATGTCCATCTTTAGGGGAGAACTGAGGATTAGATATTTTAGGATAAGTGCTCATTTCTTTAGAGAATGGGACCCAGCGCAGTGGTGCTCTGGTTTAAACCCTTAAAAAGCACTTGGGGAGTCTTCGGTAGAGGCAGATTCTAGGCTCTGTCTAGAGGTTTTAAAGTCGGGTGACCAGACGTCCCGCTTTTGGCGGGACAGTCCCGCTTTTGAACAATTTGTCCCGCGTCCTGCAGCGTTTTAAAAAAGTCCCGATTTTTGGAAAGAATGCACGAACGGGCAGAAGAACAGGAAGGGAATATATGGTTTTCGGCTGCCATGTGGCTATTTCGCCAGAATATGAGTTTTATATTATTTTTCTTAATTTTATAATGTTAAACTGTAATAATAACAAATAATTATTGAGAAGTGATTATCAAGAACTGCTTATCAAAGTTTGCATTGTTGTCAGGTCCCGCCCTGCCCTGCCCCCGCCCCACCCTCGCCCCGCCCCTGGCCATGTTGTCCCGCTTTACAAATGTTAAAATCTGGTCACCCTATTTTAAAGTCAATGGGTCATTTTTCCCACTTAGTAAGTTGACCTGACACAGGGGACTATTCTCGAATGGAATTTTGAACCATCCTGCTGGTGAGTACCTACCCACAGGTTTCAAAGCAAGCTAAGCCTTTGCTTATTGCCTGTGTGTTTAGGGAGAGAAGGTGGCAAAGAAAAGGAAAAAGAATCTGAACCCAGGCTCAGTCAGAAAGGGAGGAAAAGAAAGGAATGCTGGAAAGTGGAACTTATCATAGCTTGGGAGGCCATTTCAGAGATAAGCAACTTCCTGTTCTAAAGATAAGGGAAATCAGAAAAATGCACCTTAATAATCATCAAATAGGAAAGCTCAAGAAAAAAAATGACAGGTAAGGAGATTTATTAGTAGCAATTGGGATATGCCCATTTTTTAGAGGTCAGTGTTCCACTAGCAGAAGAAAAAAAATCCAAGATTTATTTCCACATTTCACAGGCTTGATTTCAATGATAGACTTCATAACCAAGCAGCTTCATCTGTTGGTCCTGGAAAAGTATTTCCTGAAATCACAGTAGGACACCAGAACACATTCCATTTCTAACTACCCAACACTTCCAAGCCTAGAGTTGATATACAAAGACCCGGTAATGGGCTGAAGCAAGGGATTAAAACCAACCACAAGCTGAGGTAAAACCTAAAAACAGAAGACATTGATTTTCTAATGTTTCTAAATTAGTTTTTCTTTGAAATTTCTCCTCTAACCCTAGGGTGACCAGATTTTAACATTTGTTAAGTGGGACAACATGGCCGAAGGGCGGGGCAGGGGCCGGGGCGGGGCGGGGCCTGACAACAATGCAAACTTTGATAAGCAGTTCTCCGTAATCACGTCTCAACAATTACTTGTTATTATTACAGTTTAACATTATAAAATTAAGAAAAATAATATAAAACTCATATTCTGGTGAAATAGCCACATAGCAGCCGAAAACCGCATATTCCCTTCCTGTTCTCTCACCTGTTGGTGCATTCTTTCCAAAAATCGGGACTTTTTTAAAACGGCATGAGACAAATTGTTCAAAAGTGGGACTGTCCCGCCAAAAGCAGGACATCTGGTCACCCTATCTAACCCTCTGTTTTCTTCTGTGAGAAGAAAAAAGTGCTCACTTATACTCAGGTGCACATGACTGACAATGTTTAAAGTATTACATCTCCCACAGGACGTCGCATCTGGACAGAGTTCAAGAAGATGAGCCAATGGAAAAAGACATGAAGCATCAAATTGAAAAGAGAGTGAACTGATGGGGAAAATTATTTCCTTGGCCCTAAAATCACCCTCCCTTCCTGCTTTTTTTTTTCCCGTCTGTCTTTTTAATGATTCCAGCCCTCTTCTCACTGACTCTCCCATTCAACTCGTTTACAAAATACCACTTCATGGATCAGAGATACCCGAAGTCTTTCCAGGAGACAGGTTTTCTTTTCTACCCTCTCCATAGGAAAATGAAAGCGGCGCAGAATGAAACAAAGAAAACGGTGAGAAAAGAATTATGACAAAGACACTAAACCTCGAATAGATTTGCCAACTAATCCCGAAAGGGCGGCCCGATTCATACATACCTGAAGCATAATTGAGCAGGAAGGCTGTAGGCGTCCTCTTGTTAGACTACATAGGGTCACTTGTTGAGCCACAGTAGAATATTTTGCTCATAATGAGACCTTATTGAGTTTGCTTGTTGTAAGCTTTTCAGCTTCTAATTACGGTGTTTAGAAGACAATGGAGACAGCTTAAAATAATAAGAATGCTGCTAAAACTAGTGAGATTGCTGGGGTGATACAAAGAGAGGTGCTGGCTCTCTGTGTACAGTGTACATTTAACCTGTCAGCAAACAGAGCATTTTGTAGGTAGAATGTAAAGGGCGGCATTGAGGAGCCATCGCAGGAAGGATGAGGTTTTTAGTTTTGCTTTCCAAACCAGCTGCTTAAGTTATAATACTAGCTTAATATAAATTAGAGTTTATCCTTTTGAAACCACTTGCAATTTGCTTGTGTTAGGCCGCAGGTCATTATGATGCAAAGTTAAAGGTTCCTGGAACATAATGTGATTCAGGCCCGCATTCTTGTTGCCCTGTCCAATTCAGCTGAAAATGAGAATTATAGTGAGAGCATTTCCTGGTCTTTGACCCTTCCTGTGAGCTTTTTAAAAGCAGGGTTTATGCAGAACACTCACCTCCTCAGACACTCAGTTCTGACTCATATTAGCTGTGTGAACACTCTTAAGTACATTGAAAACTGTTAGAAAAAAACACCCCATTCCAAGTTTAAAAACAGTGGGCACTTACCTTCCAATTTCCTTCTGATTTTTCCGTGAAATATTTGATAGTTAAATGTTAAAAAAGATGACTTTTTTCGCTGGCATAAATGGCGCCAGGCAACACAAAAGATAGTTGTTTACAAATCTCTTGTCTGCAACTGACTGAGAGAGATAATGAAAATATTAGGAAAAATAACTCAAGGTCTGGGTACAGAGCCTCACTCCTGTAATCCTAGCACTCCGGAAGGCCGAGGGGGGAGGATCCTTTGAGCTCAGGAGTTCCAGACCAGCCTGAAGAAGAGCGAGACCTCATCTCTACTAAAAATAGAAAAACTAGCCAGCGGGGTACACAGGTACATACCTGTGGCCCCAGCTGAGGCAAGAGGATCACTTGAACCCAGGAGTTTGAGGTTGCTGTGTGCTAGGGTGACACCATGGCATTCTACCCCCGGGGCAACAGAGTGAGATTCTGTCTTAAAAAAAAAAATGGGAAAATAACACAAAAGTACATTTAATATACTAAGCTCCGCGGTAAATACTTCAACATTCACTTTGTTTAATCTTTACCATCACTCTACTACTAGGACCCCATTTTACAGACATAGAAACAGAAGGAGCAGAGAGGTTAAGTAACTTGCTCAAGGTCACACAGCCAATGAGGAGCAGAACGAATTCTGGCTCTAGATTCCATGCTTTTAACTCGGACCTCTCAGGGTGAGAGATGATCTGAGAAGAGCACACCTGGAGGTTGGTATGACACATAGAAGACATTTCGAAAACAAACACCGTGACATAGGAGTTTTGGGGGGGGGAATACAATGACCAATTCATGAAGCAAATGAAAAATCTAAGCCCCCTTCCTCCCTTTGTAAAGGTTATTAAAAATCAAGCTCAAAATACAGGAGATTTAATTAAAGCACACTTTGATACTGTACCCTGGTCAAACTAGGGCTTTTTATAAGAGTATGACGGAGGACCAGTGTGTGAGTGCCAGTATTTAGTGGAGAAAGTAAGGAACAGTAAGGAGACCACAGGGCACGAAGTTCACCTACTGTTTCCACACTTTTCCAATCTGAGCTCACAACACTGGACACAGCTTTTGTAAGAGGTGGTACAATGGTTGAACTCATCTCAAAATGGACAGATTAGAACAGACTTAAGTATGTTCTAGAATATTGTCAACAGGCTCTGTGCCTGTGGCTCAAGTGGCTAACGCGCCAACCCCCCTAAGGTGGCGGGTTCAAATCCAGCCTGGTCCTGTCAAATAACAATGACGGCTGCAACCAAAAAAATAGCCAGGTGTTATGGCAGGTGCCTCTGGTCCCAGCTACTTGGGAAGCGGAGACAGGAGACTCGCTTGAGCCCAGGAGTTGGAGGTTGCTGTGAGCTGTGATGCCATGGCACTCTACCCAGGGGACAGCTTGAGGCTCTGTCTCAAAAAAATACAAAAAAACAAAAAAACCCCCCAGAATATTGTCAACAAAAAGACAGAGAAAGAAAGGAAGAAAGAGAAAGAATAACAGAAAGCAGCAAAAGCAAAGATCCAAACCACAACACAGTAGTCACGAAGGGTTAGTTCCCCACACCCCAAGCACCTGTCCTGGGGCGAAGCACAGAAAGTAATTGGTGTGAGCAGTGCTTGCCAATCACTGAGAGAAGATGCACGGGGTGAGGGGGAAATCCCCTGAGGCCTTGGAAGCTCCAGAACTTCAGGACAATGAATAGATCCCCAGAGGCTTCTCACTGGGAGAGAGTAAAGAACATTTTCCCCACTCTGGCTAGTGCTGAGCTGAACAGGGAGACTTAAGGTCCCTGGGGGCTAGTAGAGGGTGTTATCAATTGGGTGCAAGGACCCAAAAACAGTCCAACAGTTTATTGGAATTGTTGGATGTCCCAATTTCTCCTATGCGTGTAGGGCTATTCCCTTGAGAAAAACTTGCCCTCTGCAAACAAGATGATTAGACTATCAGGTGTGATGAAATTCTGCTTTAAAACCAGGTGTGATCATTAGAAGTAGGTGTCCCTGGGGCATTCCTTTTGGAGTGTTCTACAGGGAAACAAAACTAAGGGCGAAGAGGTCTCAAGTGTCAAAGTACTGAAGTCTCCAGCAGCCGATGTGTTCCCTGCTCCTTCCCTGGCTGTTGTGATAAGAGCCCTGTGAATAGGAGGTATTTTAACCAAGGGGAAGATTTTAACCAAGGAAGGCCAAATGGGTGGTGAAAAGAGAAACCATAAAGAGGCTCAATCTTGGGCAAGGATTCCTAGGCATGGCTATGCACGCACCTTTAGAGTCTCCACTAGCAGAGTTTTCACCTAGAAGAGTCCTAGACAGGAGTCAGAGTGGAGATGCTGCCTCAGGTCCTGCACTTTCCTAACATGGGACTCTGAGAAAGCCACTGCACTTTCCCGAGCCTCAGTTTGGTATAAGCACCATAAACGGTTATATCTAGTATCATTTTAAAACAATGACATTTTATGAACATAAAAGTCTTAGGTCTAGTTCTGAGAAAGATATTGAGATGACAATTTGTAAGCAGGAACTTTGTTGGAAAATCTCTCAGAGTCAATACCTTCCAGTGTGAAGAAACAGGATCACTCAGAGGGAGGAACTGAACTGCCATGAAGAGACGCGACAGCCTTCTTCAGCCCTGCAGAGGGCTCCAGAGATGTGTGGCCCTCACGTAGCCCCACCCTGAGCAAGGTGGCTGAGTGTCACAGGGGAGGGGCAGGCGGGGACAGAAGGGAGTGGGCCTTTTAGGACATAATGGCTCATGTTGTCAATGAGGTGACCCTAATGCTTCTCCTTCATGAGTGGGGCCAACCTAACCTCTTCCCATGGCTTTTCGAGCATTTCAAGCCAAAATTCAAGTCCAAACTTGGTTCTTCTTTCCACTGCAGGAGTTCTTCTCCTTAGGACTTTATCTCCCCAGAGAGATAAGGACCTTCTCACAAAGCCCTCTTACCTGCCCTGGGGTGGAGGAATAGAAAAGAAAAAAAACAGAAAGCACATTCTCTCCTCCTTACAAAAATAGCCAGCTCCAAATTAAGTGTAGAGCAGTTTTTACACTGCCCCAATCAGCCAACTTTGGAGGCAGGCTGCCCCCGGAGAGGAGGCCTAACTTCAACAGAGGTCATTCTCTAAAATGGGGGACAAAAATTCCTAGAGAGGGAGTCGGCTGAGAATCATGTGGCAGCTGGGGACAGGAGTGTCTGGGTCTCAGGAATAAACATTTTATATGGGGAAGACGAAAGCATTACAATTGCCCAGCAGAGGATCCAGGCTGTTGAATCCCAGTCTTCCAGCTCACTGTTGCTCTGGGGGCAAATATTAGTCCCCTTCATCCTGGAACACCAAAATTTGCTCTGCTAAGAGTTATGTGAGCTATGAGCAGGCATCTCATTGGTTATGCTTTTCAGAAAGTCTTGTGGGTAGTCCACTTCCCACACTACACATGAGAAAAAAAATCTACTTGAAAACATCCACTTGGAACAAATGTCTTCCCCTGTCCACCACCATTTTTAGGCTAAATTGCCACTGGTGTTTGTCCCCAAACAACAGCTAAAGGAAAGACGGCAGATCATTCAGAGGTAATGTGACTGGAAGAGGCAGGGTAAGAATTTCAGAATTTGGAAATCTTGGTGTTGTGCTTGGCAGTCATTTTGCTTAAAAAAAAAAAATTAAAATGGGTGGCACCTGTGGCTCCAAGGAGTAGCGTACTGGTCCCATATGCCAGAGGTGGTGGGTTCAAACTCAGCCCTGGCCAAAAACTGCAAAAAAAAAAAAAAAAAAAAATTAAAATTAAAAACAAATTAAACTTCTAGTGATTTTTAAGAACAGTTAAAAAGCACTGGCAATAAAAATGCGTCACTTTCAATTCTTCAAATCTATAGCAGTCTTTGGTCCATGGCGTTCCTCGTTCTAGACTTCTGTGTGAAATGATTGTCCTGGAAGTTCTTATTATCCAAGTACTTCAACAATGTCATGCTAAGTATCTTAAAATTGAACTGGGACTACTGACCAGACTATGCGTCTTCCAAGTTCCCACGTAGAAACTCACTTTGTATGAACTTGATTCAGCTGGATCTGGGTTTAGGGAGGGGAATTAAGTAGAAGGGATAAAGCAGAGGACTGAGGGCAGGGGGATTAGGAAATAGGATTTGTGGGGGTATCCTCTGAGGAATGGGGAAAGAGGAATGGGGCCGTGATCTGAGATAGCCTTAGAGGTACGGTCCTGAGAAACTCACCTGTCCTTTTTATCTAGGAGGTTTCCCTTCCCACATCCGGCTCAGACTGAGCCCAGTGTTCCTCGGTGAGTACAGCTGTGGCCCACTCACATGCCTCTGGAAACCCCACATGCAAGCTATTGCCAGGCCACCAACAATTCCGCTCTACAGTCAGCACTGCCACTACCGGACTGTGTAAAAATGAAGCAAGAAGTCTGAGAAATGAGAGAAACAAAATGGAAATGTTATAGAGATACAGACAAGCATCTCAATCTCCTGTTGACACCATGTGCTCTTCTAGACCCTGACCCAAGGCAGCATGGCGTCCTGAGAAGCAGGAACATGTCCTGGTTGTGTGACTGGTCGGATCCTCTGGTCACCACGGCAGACTCTTTCCACTGGCAGCAATGGACATTTGAAAATTGTCCAATGCCTGCTTTATGGCATCTTCATTTCTGATGGGGCCTGGTAATCTGGGAGAAATGAACTTCAATTGCTTTTTCTGCAAGCGCTAAAAAGTTACTCTTACATCTCTGAGGGCCATGGCAAAGCACGTGTCAAGGACCGGCAGGTCAGTGGGACTGAAATAGCAGCTGTGAAATGAACACTCCATACTGTATATAAATTGAATGATCAGCTGGGTGATTTTAGAACTACCTGGGTGGAATTTATGTGTCTCCTGGATGAGATGATGGTTCTAGGCCAGTGGGAGTACCTCTGCCAGGCCACATGGCAGTCAGCACGTGGCGGGAGGAGAGCTGGGCGGGCGGAGGAGGGTGAGTGGCTTGACCTCGACCTTGTTCTTTTTCACCCCTCTCCTCTGCCTCGTCCCTCAGCCTGAATGTTGACACTCTGTAGAGCAGTGGCCTCCTTGCTGTGTGCAAGCTCAGGAGATGGCTCAGCATTCCTGTGACAGTCAAGTGCTCCTTGACATCCAGGTCCCTGGCAGACCTCAGGATGCTGAGGGTGAGCTTGCCAATTCACAGCTTTCACTTGGAAAAGCAAATTATTACAGATTACTGATCAAAAAAATGGCATATTCACATACTCAGCTTTGATCTTTTAATTTATATCCTGGATTTTCGGGGAGAGACAGAAGCAGAGACAAAGAGCCCACAGAAGGGGAGAAAGACACACAGTGGGAGAGACCGAATGGAGACGGGAGAGGAGAGGGGGACAAATCCAAAGTCAGGGCAGGATGAGACGAAGGGAGAGAGAGAGAGATGGAGACACACACGGAGAAAGAGAGAAACGGAAAAGGAGGACGAACCAAGCCAAGCAGAAGAGGCAGAGACACAAAGAGAGGCTTGGCTAAGGCAGAAATCCTGCTGTTATTCGAAATGCTGACTTGCCCGTTAAAACACTCAGAACTAACTTTCTTTCCTAGTCATCCCTTTTCTTTTCAAATCCTTGTTCGTTTGTCTCTTACTGAGGAATATCAGTTCTCTTCTTGGTTTCTAAGTTACAATAACCATTGTAGGACAGCAGACATAACTGGAATTAAGATTCATTTTTTAAAAAGGTAGCACTGGGAAAAATGGAAAGAGAAAAGCAGGAGAAGCAGAAGAAAGAAAGTGTCAGTGGCCGCCCAGGCCTCAGGAAACTGGGACCCTTAGATAAGTGGTCCCAGGTGTGAGGTGGCCTGGGCTAATCAGGTTCCTCCCAGAAAGTTGAGATGTTTGTAAACAAGCTGAGCCTTCTGATTTACTCACCGAAGACAACTTCTCTCGTTACACCTACTGGATCACAGGTGGAGGGGGAGGCTAAGGATGGCAGAGGATGGAGGGCTATGAAGATCAGAGTTGTTTACAGAGCACAGGGTGGGAGAGAACGTTTATCGAGCATCTTCTATTTTTCTGTGTCAGTCCTGTGTGTTTTCTGTGCCTGGCGTCACCTTCATCCCATGTGTGCCTGGTATCTCCTTTTACAAAGGGCATCTCATTTTAGCTAATTGAAAAAGGTTAAGACACAGGGATGCATACCCTGATTTGCTGCCGTTCTTTGCCCTAGCATGCGTCATGAGCTCCAGGCTCGCTTATCAAGAAACTTAAGTAGACTATATGACCACAGCATTACATAGCCTCAGTTAGTTCCATGTGTCAGAGCAGAAATTACTGAAGCATATTAATATGTTGTCGATTTCCCAGTAGAGGTTAGAGTTAAAAGAGACGTTCAGAAGAGGTCTATCATGTCTGGGTAGGTAGAGACTCTCAGGTATATCTCAACAGATAACCAAAAAACGACTCCAGAGGCGAAGTTTCACAGAGCTTGTGGGGAACATGTGCCCTGCCTCGTTTGCACACGCAAACTGGTATTCTTTCTCACCGTTACTTAATTTGCAATGAACTAAAAATATTTCAGTGCCCTCTCCTACCAATGCAGCCAAGAGTTGAAGTGGCATCTGCCCTGGGGATGCCACTCTGCCGTACCCGGAGCTCAAAGTTGAGCTTTTCTATTTCACATGAGTAGCGTGTCATCAAATCTCTCTGATGACATGTTTAGGTACATTCCCTGGGTTGCATTTTTTCCTCTAGGGAGGATCACTATCAAGATACTGGGCTTCTAGGGAAGGCTGCTCTGCCTCACTTAGGTAGAATTTGCATTAGAGAAGAAATTCATTCACTTATTAATTATTCATAACCTTGCTTCACACTTCCTTAGTTGTAGCACCCAATACATAAATAGCAGCTCTTAGGTTGCTTGGATTCCTGTTAGATACTCACGTAAGGCGTCTGTTTCAATTCCCCATAACTGGGAAAAATAAGACGTGGTTTTAACAAGAAGCTGTGGCAGTAAGCAAATTCTAAGCAGCTGAAAGAACAAAATTATGAGATTTATACTTGAGACGCCACCCTTCTTGATGCAAAGCAAGTAGTGTTAACCCCGAGTTAATTCTTCAATGGCTATGTAAATAGAATTGATGTACAGGAAAAAAAAAAGACACCTAGTCACATTGGGTTAACATTAAACAAAAAAATTTTTTTTGGTGCACAAAGCCATATTTAGGGTAATGACGTCAAACAAGAACCCTGTGTCTGCTTGAAGTCCTGTGCGCCAACTGAAAGGGGTAAACATGGCATTTCCAACTCAGAAACCTGCCCAAGGGATGCCGCTGTGCTTCTGTGCGCCCTTCCAAGGCAGTGAGCCACAGTTGCCAAAAAGAAAAGGAGAGGGGAAAAATCATTTTCTGTAAAACCGGAATGAGACCCTGAATTCCCACAGATGTGGTAACGCAGGAAAGAGGAAACGCACCCAGCCCAGCTCTCCGAGAGGCCCCGGTCGCCGCAGAGGCCCGCCGGGGACGATTTAGCTCGGCGGAGCCGATGGCACTCAGCCGGGCTCCTCACCCGCTGTAAGTAATGAACACACAACACCGACGGATCTCAGCGCTGTACATACCTTTCCCGGAGCAATTTTAACTTTTCCCATGTCCATTAGGCCTTACAGCCTAATCTTGCTCCGCCAATTGCTCCCATGGTGAGATCATTAAGTAAATTATTTTAAGATCAAACACCCTGCGGGGACAATGGCGTCCCATGTAAGGTAAATGCTTCAAAGGCCCCCCTTTCAAATTACAGCTCTGCGGAGTTATTCATCACCCCTGGGTAGGGCTCGCCCCGCCACGGCTTGGCTGTTTGCCGCGGGCGAAGGTAGCACTGCTAATTGGCCTCTGTAACAAAACTGACCTGTGGACAGGATAAAACTTGTTTGGAGCTTAGAGACAAAAATTATTCAAGGTTAAAAACACATGAATGCCCCAGCTACGTCACCAGCAAAGAGGAGTGAATGAATGTCTTCCCCTGCGGTTCCTAATGTGAAAGAATGCGCTCCCGGCGCGCCCGGCCCCGACAAAAGCCCCCGCAGGTAGCTGGGCCGGGCGGCGTTAACCCCTCTCTCTGCTGCGTGGTCCTCTTCCGAAACTTCCGAGACAAGTGGCTGGATCCCTGGCTTCTGCTCCCGGGCACCCCTCCCCGGGAGGGCCTTTGATCTCCGGGCTAATGGCAGATGGAACAATTTAACTGCTCCGTACAGGTGCAGAGAGTTGACTTGACACGTTGGGGCTTTTCTTTCTAGCACATTAGCCGGCCGCATACAAATGGGTTTTTGACAGATTCAAGCAGGTAGAATAGCTCGACCGAGGCCCCGCAACTGCGCGGTCACACCTGCCGGGATGGCACAATTGGGAAATGACGCATATATTAGGGACAGGTAAAGCCCCCCAGTTCCCTGCTGTGCTTGGGATCCTTTTTCTTTCTTTCTTTTTTTTTTTTTTTAAAAAAAAAACAACTTGCAAAGGTGGTGTGCAGGGGGAGAATCTCAAATGAGTAAACAACAAACGAACCCCTTGATCTTCTTGGGCTCAAAGGAAGCCAGGCCCAGTCGGGGTGACTCCTGGTCGGTACTCCTGCCGCTGAGCCTTGTGACACTTCATTGATATTCGCCGACGACTGAAGGAGAAATGGGGAAATAAAGACCCTGCCCGTATTTCCCCCTTTCCTTCCCACCCCCTCCCCCCATCCCTGGCCTAGTCGCCATTCTTCCTTTCTAGGCGAAAAGATTGTGATCGACAAATTACCCTTAGACAATGAAAGAGCTTTAGCTTTTCTATCGAGGTAACTTTGGTGACTGTCTCAAAAAATAAAGATAAAACAATAGTATGTTCTAAGGATACTCAATATAGCTAAGAAAGGTGCTGGAGATATTTCAAGCAATTTTTCCTATAAAAAAATAATACACTATTTTGTAGATGGTCAGCCCCTTCTTAGTCTTGTTTTTCTAGAGAAATGTGTCCTGTGGATTTTTTTTTAGTCTCCTAAATTGAATTCATAAAGAATGTCCTTAGGACAAAGTATTCCAAAACCCGTCTTTTGTGTAATGGCATCTTGAGGAACTTTAAAAATCATACCAAATGATGTTCTTTGTTGAGTTTTCAAAAAAATTTTCTCATTTTACGTATGTTTGTGATAATATTCTTTATGTCATCCGGTTAGATTGTACACTAATAATTTAGCATTAAAGCTTTTCTCTGATCATTTCTATTTTTGTTTAACAGTTTCAGGGGCTTGGCAAGTGAAAACTTTTCTCATTCTCAGTAATCTAATAGGCATTGCAGTCTAGAATTTACAGTTTCCTGGGAAAGGGATAATCCTTTCTTGACTGTGCTTCCAGCCCAAGGAGGATTAAATCTCATGTTCTCTTTTATTTTCCCTTGCCCCTCACTACTGAAATGCCCCTCACTACTGCCCCTCACTTCCTCTTAGCTGTTGGTGGGTAGAAATAGTATTTACAAAATGGAACCGAGGGTCTAGTTCAATGTGCAAAAGAGGTGAGCTCCTACCGAAGGTGTTGTCCTTGGAAGTCACTGCACTTGTTCCTGTTTCTTTGAACAGACTTTATCTTTCATCCATTAAAATCACAATCTTGGCCCCATATTGCTTAGAATCCTTAGATTGCAGAGAACAC
The DNA here is from genome assembly GCF_000181295.1 of Otolemur garnettii. Lineage (NCBI taxonomy): Eukaryota > Metazoa > Chordata > Mammalia > Primates > Galagidae > Otolemur > Otolemur garnettii. The sequence goes on along the minus strand of NW_003852423.1, from coordinate 3,696,987 downwards.
TTAAGTTTCTCTCTAGGTTTTATAGAGGAACTATACATAAGAAGAAAAAATTGAGGGCCAGAGATATAAGGTGGGTTTGTTTTCTATGGAATGGTTTTCATGTATTTGCCTGTTCAATCTGCAAGGTAGTACCGGGTATGCCGGGGGAATGAGGCCCAAGATGCCCCCTTTTTTAGTAGGGGTGGTGAGGGTGTATGTGCACACACATGTGTAGAGATTACGGGTAAATGAGTAATTAGCATATGGCACACTGAGTGCTAACAGTTTGCAGCGTACCCAGTGGTGTGGGAGGACGTTAGTAATGATTTCACGGAGTAGGTGATTTTGAACATAGGAGTTTACCTGGCCAAGAAAGGGATCATGTTTATCTGAAGCAAAGATGCAGAAATGTGAAAAAATGCAAACTGTTTTGAAAACAATGTAAAAATGCATATTGGAAGAACTCACAGGATGAGGCCAGGGATGAATGGCTTCCTCGGTAGGTATTTGGCAGTCACAGCGTGTTGCAGGTGACAGCAAGTTCAGCATATTCTCTATGACTGCCAAGTACCATCTTGAACTGTGTCAATGAGGGCGACAATCCAAGTACCAGAGAGTGACAATAGAGAGGAAGCCTGGGTCCCAACCTGTGGGGCCTCCTCACCAGTCCTGGAGTACTAATTCTGAGACCGTTCATAAGGGAGAAGTCAACTTTTGTAGTGTTTTTATCCCTCCAGCTGGAGTCTCTGTTACAGCAACTTGAATTTCCACCTTAACTAATAAATAGTGGAGGACTGAAGGAGAATGTGTGACATGCTCAGACAACTATTAGCACTACCAGAAATCTAATGAAAAGGATCCCTTCTAATGAGGGTGGGATGGTGGCATCTTTGTTAGAGAGCAAACTTTATAACCTTGCTGTGGTATCTCAAAATATATCTGCAATGCAGCTTTGTTCTTTTTTTTTTTTCCTTACTCGAAGAAACTGTCAAGTGTCTGTGATTTTAGAAATGATGAAGGTGTGCTGTGTGAGAAAAAGAGATCAGAGACAGAGCATCACCTAGCTCTAAACCCAGGGTGTCAGAGTCGGCTAAGTCTTCATGTGGGAAAGAAGTGGAAGAGACAGTTTCATAAGCCCTTGAAATTTTATTGATTGTCACAGAAAACCCCTGCACGTGAGGTGACCTGAGCTCAGCTTTGCTGAAGAAACAATAACTTGAGCAAACTCAGAGATTTTAAATAATGTATCCAAGATCACATGTCTAGCAAGAGGGCAGGCTGGAATCAAACCCACCGTGTGATGATGGGTGAGGCTCTGCCACGAAGACAGTATCTTTTCCTGGTTAATGCTTTCAAGTAAGTTATCTAGTCATAATTTTTAATGAAACTTGCTTGACCCAAAGTGGAGTCACCCTAGTTTTGCAATCCTGTCACTTGATTTAACTTTCCTTTTAGCTGATAATCTGTGGTTTATTAATTTTTGTCTGTCCAGTTCTAGAGATAAACTCCAGATCTGCTGGAGGACCTTGCCGGGCACGTGGTAACCACTCAATCATTTTTTTCCTGCAGATGCAGATGACCATATAAACCCAAGAAACTACAGTCACTACCATGGCTGGTTCAGCGCTGCTGTGGTATTTGCCATCTCTTCTTGCGCCTCTGTGTGTCATCTGTCATGGGGGAGCTCCCAACACGGGGAGGCTGTGAACAGGCCCATAACTCTGAGTAATACCTTTTTGTACTAGTTTGACTTTAACACTGTTAATTTCCCACTGAACCTTTTGCAAACGAGCCCCCAAACAGCATCATTTTGCACAAATCTAACAAATTGCACTGAATGAGAATTACCAGGTGATGGTGGAAATCCCTAAACTTTAGCGATATGCTTTCTTGACTTAAAATCAAGTGGCTACCTGGCACCAGGTGGCTAAATTCTGCCAGCAGTGGTGACTGTGGAAGCACATTCATCCCCACACTCCCCTCGGAGGAGTCTGACTGATCAAGGCCAGTTTCACATACAGAAGGACCACTTGGTTCAAGGGTCTCTGAACAGTTAACTCAGCCCCACAGGGGAGCTTATACATCTAATTCAGCAAGAGTGCCTGTCACCATGTTAGGCTGGGAAATGTATTCCACTGAGGAGTTAAAACAGTACATTGAGAAATTGCAAAGGAATTGCTCTTTTAAGTAGAAAACATCAGAAATGTAGGAGTTTTATAGTGGTCAGGATCATCGCTGCATCAATTGCTTTCCTATTTAATCCAAGTGAAGCCTGACCCCAGTTGAAATTCTTCAGGATCTAGGCTTTTTTTTAAATCCTTATTTTCTTTCTTTCTTTCTTTCTTTTTTTTTTTTTTTTGAGACAGAGCCTCAAGCTATTCCCCTGGGTAGAGTGCCGTAGCATCACAGCTCACAGCAACCTCCAACTCCTGGGCTCAAGCGAGTCTCTTGCCTCAGCCTCCCAAGTAGCTGGGACCACAGGCACGTGCCACAACGCCTGTCTATTTTTTTGGTTGCAGCCGTCATTGTTGTTTGGTGGGCCCAGGCTGGATTCGAACCCGCCACCTTAGTGTATGTGGCTGGCGCCTTAGCCACTTGAGCCACAGGCGCCAAGCCTGTTTTGTTTTTCAATAAATGATAATGATAATTGTTTCATTATTTGGAATCATTAATATAAGATCCTTACCTCTTTTTATGCCAAATTATTAATTATGAATTAAAGATGAGTTATGGTTCTGAAGTCAGAAATTATTAGAGAAAGATGGATGCACACATGTGAGTACCCAAATATTCTAATCTTCTATCAAACCCCCCCCAAACAAACTTTAAAAGTAAGTAATACACTGGAAAAATACTGTAAGGTATGTGATATAAAATGGGCAAAGATGTGGATAATTTATAAAAGAAGAAATAAAAATAATTGTTAAACAATATGTTCAATTTCACCAGTGATCAAGTGAATACAAATTAAAACAACAAAATAGCATTTTTGGTCAAACTTATGAAGATTAAATAAAATGATCTTAGTGGCATTATGTGCTTTTTAAATATCTGAAATTCCTGATAGATTTACAAAGTGGAAACTGTGCTGCCCCACCCTCAGAGTCATCCCTCACACTGGCATAAGCTAGCATGTAGTAGTTGTTCAATAAACATCCTAAAATAGATACTTGTCAATGTTATTGATTTTAGAATACAGATACTTTCAAAAGCTATTGGCATAATTGGTGTTATGTTTTAAGGTGGCATTTAGGTAAACGCTACAAGTTTATATATGTTTTGAATAACACAATCATTTATGACACATTTTGCCAGAGATAAGCCAGGCTGACCTACCTGCTATCTTGTTATAACAAATAATAGCAGCACTCCTTTCATGCTCACAAGTGTCCTGATTTGGATGTAGATGGTCATCATGCTCAGCAATAGATAAATAATTATGGGTATATGCTACAAAATCCTTTTGAACTTAATCTTTTAAGTGTTATGTATAATTGTAAAAAATGAGAAATGACTTAACTGTTTATGAAGATAATTTAAGTCAGTGTTTACTATCATTGGCTGAATAGTTCAATCACTTAGGAAGCTTTGAAAAAATACCGATGCCTAAGTCTCTCCCCAGAACAATTGAATCAGACTTTTATGAGATAAGACCAGGTCATCTGTATTTTATAAGCTTTCCAGGTGGTTATAATGTGCAGGGTAAGAATCCCTGGTTTATATAACCTAAAGTCCATGTTCACAAAATAGAATATTTTATAGCTATTAAAATTGATGCTCTCAAATCGTATTGATTGACACTGCGAGGGTACAGTAGTTGTCATATGTTGGGTTTAAAAAGAAGTAAAATTTCGTGTTCTTCAGAATCTCATTCCATTTCAAAAATGCATATTTTAAAAATTATGATAAAACAGATATAAAACTTACATATTAACCATTTTTCAGTGTATAGTTTAATGGCATTAAGTACCTTCACATTATTGTGCAACCATCACCACTATCTATAAATATGTATTCTAATTGGATTCAAGTATATTTCTTCAGATTCAATAAATGTATATCAAAATCAGTTCTGTATAATTATATACAGTCAGCCCTCTGTATTCCAGGTTCAGTGTCTGAAGATTCAACCAACTCAAGATTGAAAATATTAAAAACTGATAATAATGATAATTTTTAAGAAAGGAAATATTAAAGGAAAACCAATACAACAACAAAAATGAATACAAATAAAGTATAACAACTACTTAACACTCACATTGTAGTGGGTAGCAAAGCTAATTTAGAGATGATTTAAAGTAGACAGAAGGAGATGCATAGCATACGTGCAAATAGTACGCCATCTGCATAAGGGCCTTCAGCTTTTGCAGACTGTGGTCTCTGCAGGGGCCCAGGACCCAACCCCCAAAGATACCGAGGAACAACTCTATTACATGAGTATACATCTCCAAAGATAGAGCCCAAAGGTTAAAGGTCATTATCTTTACATTTCTTCCTTTTGTTTGTTTGAATATTCTGCTTTCTGTAGGCAATATATTACTTTCATATTAGACACTGCTTATTTTCAAAATTCACTAGGATAAAATATATGTTTTGTTTAATGTAATTTAACACGTACGTATTTGAAGCCTGGCTTACACAGAATTTAGCTTACTATGGGACATCTTTGGGCTCAATTCACTAGTTTCATTTCTGAGAAGAATAAAAGTCTCAGTTCCCATGGAGTATTCATAGGACAGCTTTACCAAAGACTCAGCCCGGGGAGGATCATCCTCTGCAAGGAGACAAATAAGCTGCTTTGGGCAAAATATGGAGCTATTTTGATTTGATTGAATCTCTTTTAATCTATCTATTTTTATTTATTTATTAATTTATTTATTTTTTGAGACAGAGTCTTACTCTGTCACCCTGGCTAGAGTGCGTTGGTATCATAGCTCACAGCAACCTCCAAGTCTTGGGCTCAAGCGATCCTCTTTCCTCAGCCTCCCAAGCAGCTGGGACTACAGGCTCCCACCACCACATCTAGCTATTTTTGGTAGAGATGTGGTCTCACTCTTGCTCAGGCTGGTCTCAAACTCCTGAGCTCAGGTGCTCCACCTACCTTGGCCTCCCAGGGTGCTAGAGCCCAGCTTGACCAAATATCTTTTACATCTATAGGGTTGGCCTGCATTTTAGGCAGAAACTGTCTTTGTAAGGGTTGCAGTTTGTCTTCTCCCGTTAGCCCTGATCCTGTAAAACGTAATTAGATACTAGGTCGTTTCCCCACGTATTAAAGGTAGAGTGTGAACTGTACGCCTTTTAACTACTTTACCAAGTTTGACTGCAGGGACTGTTTAAGACCATGTTAAAGTTTCTATTTGTTAGGCTTGCATGCTCAAGAATAAAATATGCCTCATCCAGCCATATTTCTGTTAAAGCCACTACAGGTTTATGGGAGTGCTAAAATGGTGTAGCAAACATGGAAATTAGTGTCACCATCTTAGAAGATTCTTTATATATAGCTCTTATTTTAGGGAAACATATGATGGTTATTTGACACTTTTAGATAAGTAGGTTTGTTTTTCAAAATGTGCATTCCTGTCAAATCCACAGCCAATCCATCAGCCTGCTTTTCCACAGCCCTTTCATAGACAAACCCCGTTAAGCACTTCAGAAATATCAGATTAACATTAATTCTCCAGGGATTAAGAACCAGACAAAAGTGGGCTTAGGAAACGCTGCAAGCAGAGTGGAAAGGTAGGTGTACGTCGTATCAGTTTCCCGCAGGGCTCGGCTCTCAGAAGTTTGAGGGGTGAGAGGCCCTCTGAAAATTATTTGCCATTTTAATGAGCCTTGGGGCTCTGAAAGTTGGAGGAGAAACCAAATAACTGGCCCATGAGAGCCTAAGAAACGCTGAGGTCCAGCATTCCAAATGGAGACAGTCCCTCTTCTTTTCTATGTCCTCAACCCAATTTCCTCTCTTTCCGCCCTCCCTTACACATTACATCTGACTATGGATATGGCTGCTGACCCATCACACAATGGAGAAACCCTGCGGCTTGCACTCCAAAATACTCAACTCATTATCCACTGACAGGACAATGACTTCAGCTTATAGGTGTGAGGGGGAAAAAGCCCATCACATCAGCTACTTAACACACAAATAGATCCCAGGTGAAAAGGCAGCAAAGGCGCAGACTTGTCTCTGGTGTCGTTGGGAGGTGAGCCTATGATTTCCAATAGTCCTCAGGCACATGCAGATAATAAAATTGTAACCACGAAGAAGGCTGCATACTATGTACTCGTGTATAAATTTCTGTAAGGAGTGTTCATCTGCCTTTCTTAAAACTTTCCCTGCCCGGCGTCCTCTGAGGCAGCAGGGACTCAATCCTTAGCCTTTGCGAAGGGCTTTTTGCTAGAAAATCTAAATCTACCCAAAGCACAGCATATTTTCTCGGGTGCCTTTTATATATTGGGTCACATTCTCTTTTTGAAAAGCTCTCTTCCTGGGGTTTAGATAATTAAAAATCCCTCAGATCATTATAGCGATATCCTAGCTGCTCAAATCAATGGCACATCCTTTTCATTTCCAACCGTAAGTCTATGGGCTTTTAGATAGAAAGCGTCATCACTCATGATTCGGAGGTAAAAATTAATGATGTAGTTATTTATCCCCCTACACACTGCTACAGGAGTGATTGTTACATTTTAGATAGATCTCTAATCCTCTTACAGATATCATGTTGCCCCGTCTGTGCCTATAAAAATATTCATGAGAAATATGTAACTGGCTACCCTCTTTCCTTTTCCCCTTGCCATAAAAGGATGAAAAAATACTTTGTTAATTTCTAAACTGTATTATATTATCAGTCTTTGCAAAGTATGGTTTTATGGTTTCCTTCTTCTTGCCTCAATACCACTCTATCTTGTTTTCCTCTATTATCCTAGTGACTTCTCCAGTGATTTGTAATAAAGAGAAAATGTGCTTTAATTGCAAAATCAAGAGAGAAAAGAAGTCAGGATGTCAAATTGCAACTTGGTGTTCCCACAGAATGGAGTAAATCCTTTCGCCTCTTTGGCTATTCTTTCCCTTCCAAAGGCTATGGGTCCAGTAGCACCATACTCATCCCCCACTCAGTTATTCAGCCCAACTCTGCTGTCCGGACTGCAGCTGAGTGGGAGATGTCGACTTGCTCTCTCTGAATCCAAAATAGAGTTTTCAAATTCCATGCACCGAAGTGTGTTTATTTTACTAATAAATGATTTCCTGCTCAAATGTATTTTCTCTCTTTTTAAAACACAACCCTAACATTCTTGGATATATCTCTTTTCAGTTCTAGAGCAGATTTAAAGCCACATCATAGATGGTCAATAAATAATTGCTCATTAAATAAACCCAATTGAGGAAAGAGGGAGAGAGAAGGTTACTGGAACTAGTAGTAGTGATAAAAATCTGCCGATCCAAATCTGCTTTCCTCAGGGGCCCTGATCTCCCCTACGTGATAGGGAAGACGCTGCCTACCTACTAAAGTCGGTTCTGGATGGGAGTGCTTTCTGGAAGATTTGTGTCTTAAAAGAGGACACTTGTGAATTCAAATCCACTTTTAAGTTGTCTGAGAGAGTACAATAAAATGTCCTGCATAGCTTTTCTGGAGATATATTGGGGAAGTCAAGAAAATTCTTGAGTGTCCCAAATTTGATCAGAGAGTTCTAAGGAGCAGAGCTGCTGCTACCTCATTCACTCACACCTAATGGATGCAGTGCTCACTATCTGGGTTATAGAGTGGAAATACAAGGTGGCTTTGCATCTCAGGAGCTTCTACACCAGGGCAAAGCCCCAGGATGGGACTCAGAAGATCTACTTGGGCAAATGAACTTTTCCTTGAAGTTATGCCATCTCAGAGAGTTCAGATATTTAAAGATTATGAGCTGGCAGCCAGTTTGTAAAATACCGTATCTCACTGACATGTTTTGTTTGACCAGTACAGTATCTCAAACTTTTTAATTAGCTGCCCTACATCTTACAGTCTACCTGATTTAGTCAATTACCTTAACTTGCTCATTTCTTGTAGGCAACTGAGTTTGTGGATCATTGACTAAGCCATCCTATTATAGGCTTCAGTTAATTGGGTTAATGTTGATATCTGGTATTATGTTATAACTGCCTTCCTCTCATCCAGAAATGGATTCAGGTTATGATATGGCTGAAAGTTATACAATTAGGGAGCTATCTTTAATAAAAGAATACCATAACAAATTTTTAGTTTTGAAATAGCACAATAAATCATCATTATTATTATTTTTTATTGGGCTGAGCATAGTGGCTTTTGCCTGTAATCCTAGCATTCTGGGAGGCCAAGGTGGGAGGATGAACTGAGGCCAGGAGTTTGAGACCAGCCTGAGCAAGAGTGATACCCATTTGTCCAAAAAAAAAAAAAAAAAAAAAGAGAAAAAAAGGAAAGACAAGAACAATTAACCAGGTATGGCAGTAGATATCTGTAGTCCTAGCTACTGTGGAAGCTGAGTAGGGAGATTGCTTGAGCCCAGGTGTTTGAGGTTGCAGTGAGCTAGGATGACACCATTACAGTCTAGCCCAGCAGCAGAGCAAGACTTTGACTTAAAAAAAAAAAGATATAGTCATATATATTTTTTGTATAAAACATCTTGACCATGTACATATATTGCAAGATCCTTCTCTAGGTCCTCAGAAAGGGCTGGATCAAGTCAGCTTCAGATTTAATGAACTTTCTGGTAAGTCAACCTCTGTGAATACTCTACATCAGTGAGTTAGCCATTTGTTGATTTGTTCTTCCAATTAAGTCCATGGTAGAGTTCCCATGTGGAAATTACTTACTGGATTTTCTTGGGAAATTTCTTTTCTTTTCTTGACAGAGTCTCAAGCCCTAGGTAGAATGCTATGGCATCATAGCTCACAGCAACCTCAAACTCTCGGGCTTTAAGCAATTCTCTTGTCTCCCAAGTAGCTGGGATTATAGGCATCTGCCACAATGCATGGCTATTTTTTTTTGTTGCAGTTGTCATTGTTTTTTTTAGCTGGCCTGGGCCGGGTTTGAAGCAACCAGCCTCAGTGTACGTGGCCAGCACCCTACCCACTGAGCTACGGAGCACTGCTAGGAAATTTACATTTTTCCCAGTGTTAAATCTTGTGAAAAATCAATTGAGAAATTGGGAAAATGGATAAAAGTATCATTATAACTCTTCCTTTAAGAATTATAGCATAACAAACCACACTTTTAACTGGGTTGAAGGAATCTATTGGCTTTAAGTCAAAAACTAGACCTTGCAACACTGACAGAGGGAGTAGAAGGATACAGTGGCTATTTCTGGAAATTGGGACAAAAGATCAATGAAAATAAACAGCATGATCGAATCAGTCAGCTTTGCTTCTAGCTATTACATTTGTGATGCTGACCCTGTCTACTATTAAGTTTTAATAAATTCATAGAAACAGCATATTTTTTAATAAAACTTCTGAAATAAAAAATCTAAGAAATAACAAATTTGATCTTACATTAACAATGTGATTTTGTGTGGTGCTGTTAACCTCATCAACGGATCTGAATATGTTTGTACGTCCTACCTGATAATGGTCATGGTGTTTTCCAGTGTTTGAATCTCCTCTATGGGATGCAATTCTTTGTCAATTCTATTTACAACGTTTTTATTCTTTGATAGTTACAAACAATTGTATTTTCGACTGTAACATTTCTAATTTATTAAACAACTTTTAAAAGTTATCTGTAATAATGGGTAAAAGTATGATCAATATTGGAAAATTTTAGAATATTCTCAGTGCTTTGGCGAATTCCCCCTGATTACTAGATCTGGTTTATGAGTCTCATATTCAAAAGATTAGTATCTGTTAGAAATTTGGAAACACTTCTCCATTCTTATTTTTGTTCACACACACACCAATGCAAAGTTCTACTTAGCTTAAAATTATTGTCATATTTTACAGATAGAACTGCAGCAAGGGGTGAATAATTGATAGCAAAGGCTGTGTAAGTGAAAGAAGACAAGGTCAGTAAAACAATGTTTGGAGTGACATTAAGATCAATCACCAGAAAAAAATATATTTTTCTTTTTGAGCCAATTCCAACTTCACTGTGCTTTATACACACCTGTCCATCAGACCAGATATAGCTAATATGGCTACCTAGAGCTTACCATAGTTATAACACTATACTAAACCTTGATATATGTCAACTTGCTGAATTCTCTCAACAAACCAATCAGGTTTCCCAACCTCCAGGTGAAAGAACTAGGGCAAGGAGTGTTAGCCTGACCAAGGTGAAGCACTAATAAGCAGAGGAGTCGGGATTTCTGATGCAGAGTCTGTGTTCTTGATATGATAGACTGCCTACCACTGACTTTAGATCCTATATTCAGAATTATAACTTTAGTTGATACAAGGAAAACAAATTTATTCTTCTGTTCTCTCATTGTTTTCAGGGATTATATGTGTCAAATATAAAAACCTTCCTACAGCCTTCAGATCATCTAGGCACAGTTTCTAGTGGGCTTTCCTATTCAGGTAAATGAACTACACAGCTTTTCTTAAAAAAAAAAATTAACATATTATTTTATTTTATTCTTTTAATTATTTTTTATTAAATCATAACTTTGTACATTGATGCATTTATGGGGTTCAGGGTACTGCTTCGAAATACAATGTGAAATGCTTACATTGAACTAAATAACACATTCATTACAATTATACTTATTTCTTAATAGTTTTGAAATGTACCATTGCATCATGTACATTAGGTGAGGTCCCCCCAACATACAGCTTTTATACAGTTACATGTTTAACAATCTGGCCGGGTGGCACCTGTGGCTCAAAGGAGTAGGGCGCCAGCCACATATGCTGGAGGTGGCGGGTTCAAACCCAGCCCCAGCCCAAAACTGCAAAAATAAAAAAAAATTCTTTGGGTGGTGCCTGTGGCTTAAGGAATAGGGCACTGGCCCCATATACTGGGGGGGTTGGGGTGGGGGTCAAGCTTGGCCCTGGCCAAAACTGCAAAAAAAAAAAAAAACCAAAAAAGACAATCTGGCCCATGTACTTTTAGATATTTCTATATAGCTAGGGAAAACTCCTATCCCATATAGCAACTTGACTTATTTTCTGATATAAGTTGAGATTGTGGCTCATAATGCTTTGTAGCCTTCTAGAAAGTACCACACATATAATAAAAGGCAATCATTGTAACCATTGAGCATGTGTGAAATACTCAAACAGCATTATCTACAATAATTTATGGGGTACAAGTGGAGTTTTGTTACATGGATATATGTACAGTAGTGGAGTCTGGGATTTTAGTGTACCTATCATCTTAATAGTGTTCATTGTACATGTCTGGTGCAGTGGCTCATACCTGTAATCCCCAGCTGGGAGGCGCAGGCGGGTGGATTGCCTGAGCTCAGGAGTTCGAGACCTGCCTGAGCTCAGGAGTTTGAGACCAGCCTGAGCAAGAGCAAAAACCCTTCTCTAAAAATAGCCGGGTATTGTGTACAAAAAAAGTGTACATTGTAAACAATAGGTATTTTTTCTTTCCCCATTCTGAGTCTCCCCTATTCATTTATACCACTCTATATGACGATGTGTGCCCACAGCTTAGCTCTCACTCATAAGTGAGAACGCACAGTATTTGGTTTTCCATTCTTGAGATGCTTCATTTAGGATAATGGCCTCTGGTTTAACCCAAGTTGCTAAAAAGACATCATTTCATTCTTTTTATTGCTGAGTAGTATTCCATGGTGCATACATACAACAAATTTTCTTTTTTTTTTGAGACAGAGCCTCAAGCTGTCCCCCTGGGCAGAGTGCCGTGGCATTACAGCTCACAGCAACCTCCAACTCCTGGGCTCAAGCGAGTCTCCTGCCTCCGCCTCCCAAGTAGCTGGGACCACAGGCGCCCGCCACAACGCCCGGCTATTTTTTTGTTGGCGCTCTTTTTTTTTTGGCGGGTCTGGGCTGGGGATTCGAACCCACCACTTTAGGTGTATGTGGCTGGCGCCTTAGCCGGTTGAGCTATAGGCGCTGAGCCACAACAAATTTTCTTTTTCCCCCTTTTTTTTGTTTTTATTGTTGGGGAATCACTGAGGGTACAATGAGCCAGGTTACACTGCTTGTGTTTTATATACAAAATTTTCTTGATCCACTCGTCAACTGATGGGCAATTTAGGTCGATTCCTTATCTCTGCAAATGTGAATTGTGCTGTGGTAAGCATCCGAGTGCAGTTATCTTTTGGCTGTAAAGACTTCTTTTCCTTTGGAGAGATACCCAGGAGTGGGTTTGTTATTAAAATAGTAGATTTACTTTTAGTTCTCTGAGAAATCTCCATACTGATTTCCACAGAAGTCGTACTAATTTACATTTTCATCAACAGTGTCTAAGTGTTCCGTTTTTACTGCATCTATGCTAACATCTATTGTTTTTTGACTTTTAAAAGACAAACAGAATTGATAGACCATTAGCTAGATTGACCAAGGAAAGAAAGGAGATGATCCAATTGAACTCCATCAGAAATAAAAAGGAGACATTACAACTGATAACAAAGAAGTACAAAAGATCACCTGAGACTACTATGAACATCTTTATACCTCCGAGCTAGAAAATTAGAGGAACTTGATAAATTCCTGAAAATATACAACCTCCCAAGCTTGAAGAAGAAAGAAATTGAAATCCTGAGCAGATAAATAATGAGTACAGAAATTGAATCAGTAATTAAAAAAAAGATCTGCCAATAATAAAAAGCCCAAGACCAACAGACTCTACTAGAGTTACAAAGAACTGGTCCTTATGTTACTGAAACTGTTCCAAAATATTGAGAAGGAGGTGCTCCTACCTAACTCATTCTATGAACACAGCATCATCCTGATACCAAAGCCAGGATAGAATGCAACAGAAAAAGGAAACTATAGACCCAAATGAACATAGATGTAAAAGTCCTCAACAAAATGCTACTAAGCCAAATCCAAAGCATATCAAAAAGATAACACATCACAATTAAGTGGGTTTTATCCCACAGGATGCAAGAACGGTCCAACATATTCAAATCAGTAAATGTGATTTATCACACAAATACAATTAAAAATCCAAACCATATGATCATCTCAACAGATGTGGGAAAGAAAAACTGATAAAATTCAGCACCCCTTTATGATAAAATCCTCCACAAACTATGCATACAAGAATATACCTCAAAATAATAAAAGCCATATATGACAAACCCACAGTCAATATCATACTGAATAGGGAAAAGTTGAAAGCTTTCCCCCTAAGAACAAGATAAGGATGTCTACTTTCATTACTTTGATTAAGTACTAGACGATTTAGCCAGAGTAATCAGTCAAGAGAAAGAAAAAAAGGGCATTCAAACTGGAAAACACTAAGTCAGATTATCTCTGTTTGCTGATGATCTGTGATCTTATACCTAGAAAACCCTAAAGATCTAAAACTCCTCCAAAAGACTCCTAGATTTGATAAATGAATTCAGTAAAGTCCCAGATTACAAAATTAACACACACAAATCAGTAGCATTTCAATACCTCCATAACAACCAACCTGAGAACCAAATCAAGAACTCAATCCCGTTTACAATAGCTGCTAAAAGAGAAAACAACAACAACAACAACAACAAAAAACTCCTTAGGAATATATTTAATCAAGGAAGTGAAAGGTCTCTATAAGCAGAACTACAATACTCTGATGAGAGAAATCACAGATGACTCAACAGTCACCATAGTCTCATAGACTGGAAGATTCAGTATTGTTACTGAATACTGCTCAAAGCAATCCACAGATTCAGTGCAATTCCTATCAAAATAATAACACTGTTTTTTCCCACAGAATTATGAACAATCCTAAAATTTGCACAGAAGAAAAAAAAAGATTCCAAATAGCCAAAGCAATTCTAAGCAAAAAGGACAAAGAACAATCGACTTTCAATTATACCATAAGGCTATGGCAACCAAAACAAAATGGTACTGGCATAAAAGCAGACACAAAGACCAACGGAATAGAACAGAGAACTCAAAAATAATGGCATATACCTACAACCAACTGATCTTTGATAAAGCAGACAAACTCACACAGGATAAAGGGTGCCCTATTCAATAGGGTGCTGGGAAATTGTATAGCCACATGCAGAAGAATGAAACTGGATCCTGATCTCTTATCATCTACAAAAATTAACTTGAGATGGATTAAAGACATAAATGTAAGACCTGAAACCATAAACATTCTAGAGAAAAACCTGGGAAAAACTCTTATGGACAGTGGCCTAGGCAAAGAACCCAAATAAAAAATAAATGAATAGGACTTAATTAAACTAAAAAGCGCTTGAATAGCTAAAGAAATAGTTGAGAGTAAACAGACAACTTACAGAGTGGGAGTAAATATTCACAAAGTATGTATTCACCAAAGGACCAATATCCAGAGTCTACAAGGAACTCAGACTCAGCAAGAAAAAAATAAATAACTCCATTAAAATGTGGGCAAATGATACGAACAGTTATTTATCAAAAGGAGATGCACAAATGGACAATAAACATGTAAAAAACTGCTCAGCGTCACTAATCATCTGAGAAATACAACTTCAAACCACAGTGAGATACCATCTTACTCCAATCAAACAACATTTTCTAATCCTGCCCAGGGTGATGATGGGTTGACAATGTGAGTGACCCAACGTCACACTTAAGTTGCCAGAATCAGGCAGCTAAGATATTCTGGATTCATCGTAAGAAAAGGGCATGCCCATACTTGTCCCAGAGGCCAGTTGAGATTGGAAGGTCTGGAAGGAGTGAATCTACAATAAAATTCTACTCTAGAAGATTCTAACCTTCAATAGTAGAAGTTTCTTTGCTCTGAAACTGGGTGGAGATGGAAAACAGGAAATAAACAGGAGGCCTCTTCTCTAAGGATAACTATAGGGCCCCTTCGGTACTCACGGGTGGGCTGTGTTCATAGTGGGGACCTCGCTGTAGAGAGTCCACCATTTATCTCACTTCACATTTTAGAATCATCCATCTTTCTCTTCCCAATAGTCTTTGATCACCCTCTGTTACCAAAATTACAGCCTCCCATATGTTCCTTGAATTTGCAGTTTTTCTCTTGCCAATATCTTATTTTTCTTTCCTCTTCCTGTAAACTTTCTACACAAAGTTTTACCTTGTATCTTGACTTTAAAATTTTTTTAATTTTAAAAATGATGTATTTACAAACTGTAGCTGTATGTATTTATGGGATGCAAAGTGATGCTACGATTTTTGTGTTTTAGTTTTTCTCTCCTGACGAGCTTCTCCATCTTAATCTCTTCTTAGGCTTAGTAAATACCACTCATGCTTTGTGCTCCAGTGAAGAGCATCGATGACATCAGCCAAGCCTCTGCCTCGGCTTCAGAGCTCCTACCCCTTTGCAAGTTTTTCTGCATTTTGGTGCCACTCATCTTTTGAAAACTGGCCCCTCTCTTGGTTTGCAGCACCCCCACATCAGCCTGGTTTCTTTCACACTCTGAGCATTTCTATTTTCTGATTTTGCTGATACTCTGAGTGCTCTGTTTGTGTTTCTTTTCTTGGTCTTTCCTTCTCTTGCCTCTGTAACAATAGCCATTGTCCTCTGAAATTCGATTTTTAGGCTTCCTACTGTTCTGCGGTTTCTCAAATAGCTTATTCATCATTTTCATGTAGAAGACCCTTAAATCTGTATTTCCACTTCATTCTTTTTACTTAGGTGACAGTCCCATATTTCGTCTGTCTCCAGAGCATTTCAGTATCAGTGCCTTGCAATCAGCACAAAGTTAGGATTTTCAAAACCCAACCAGCTCTTCTTTCCAACGTATGAATTTTGTCAGAAGGTTCCCTTTTGACCTCATCAAGGTCAAAATCCCCAAGTCAGTTTTGTAACTCCTTTTACTCTTTGGTTCTCAAATCCCATCAAATCTCCCTTGGCAGCGTCTCTAGTGTCTCTTCATGGCTCCCAGTCTCCAGACCATCACCCTGCAGCAGCCCTTAGCAGTTAGTTCATTCCCGGATTACTGCAGCAGCCGTCTGTCTGGCCTCTCTGACCCCAACTTTCTCCTCGCCAATCTCACCTTCCTGCCACTGTCCGACTAATCTTCTTTAAACACCATTTTCATCTTGTCACTGTCTGCTCGAAAGCCCTTTAATCATACACCTGTGAGTGGAAGGTGACCCTGGAGTTCATCTCCTGCAACCCCTCCTTTCACAGAGGAGGAAACTGAGGCTCAGGGGAGTGTTTTACTGAAGGGCGGTGTTAATAACCCCCCGGGGTAGTATTCAGAGCCAGGCTTTCCCCTGGAGCACCAGCACTCTTTCTATCCCACATGTATCCCAACCTCCCTTCACAGACCACCTTCAGGATTTTTGTCATATCTGCCTGCTGCTTAAATCACTTCCTATGTCATGAAATTGTTTTTCTACTTAAAAAAAGTGTATTTTTAAAATGTTATATCACAGCTATGAAAAGAAAACCATTATCACCGAATGAAATCAGAAGGTAACTCTAAAATTAATAGAATAAAAATAAAATGTGTTTTTTTTATTCCTGTGTCAGTTTCTGCTGAGAAATGTAATGTTATTACTTTTTAAGTGGATAGTTTTGTCAACCAAAGGTGCTGTTCCTAAGGCTTGTTTTCTTTCTCTACAAAGGGACATTAACAAATAATAGAGATGTCTAAATCTCACTTCAATTAAAGCAATTGAAAGAAGGATAACTTTCTCATAAAATGATTCAATGTTTCTTAATACCGTGTCCAGGTCTGTCTGAAGTTTTCTTCCATTCCACTCTACATGCTTAGTGGAATTTCTGATCCTTGAAGCTATTTTAGTTTCTGATGCTCTTACACCTGATCTCTCCCAGCCAGTATATTCCATGGGTCTCTGTGAGCACATGTCTCTATGTCAAAAATGCATTCCACTTGTGGCCTGTTCATCCTCATACTGATTATCTTGCCCGGAAGACCTCGCTGATCCCTTCCCATCTGGCCAAACTTCATCCAATTTCCAAAGCCTCGTCCACAGTCCATTTACAAACTCCATAATCATTTCTGAATAACCCAATCCTCATTGATTTTAGCCTTTTCTAAATTCCCAGCATATTCTTCAAACTCAACTTTGGAGTCAATTACCCACTCTTGCATATGACTCAGTAATTATTTTGGGTGCTAATTTCATTTCCCTAATAACAATGTAAGCTACTTGAGGACAGATATTCTTTTTTATATGAGTTTCACGTCTCAGTAGGCCTAGTTTTGTGCTAGGCTCATACAAAGTGCAACACCAGTCTACTTATGACCACAGAGTTGCTAAAAAGTCTTAGCAGGTGGTGAGTGCTTGATATGGGGGATCACTAATAATTTGCACATTTAAACATTATCAGAGGTTTGGCATCTTTTGAATGGGAGAGAGCCTCATGTTATATTTTCTACACTAGACAAGAACTTACATTAAAATAATTTTTTTTTTGCTTCAGTACAGCTTAGTAAAGGAGAAACTATTGGTATTGAGATAATCAATAGTTAAGAAGCTTTCACAGTAAAATATAACTAGTAAAAGAGAGATGACATAGTTTACACATAACATAACATTATCATCTTATCTATTTTTAAACACAATAGTATTAAAAATATTTCAAGTTCAGTGGTATTAAGTACAATCTCTTTGCTGTGCAAATGTCACTCCCATTCATCTCCAGGACTCTTCCTCTGCAGAACTGAAACTCTCTACTCATTAAACAATAACTCCCAACCACCTTCTGTCCTGGTCCCTGGCCACCACCATTCTATTTTCTGTGAGATTCTGATTTTTACAGCCAGAAGAGCTCTTTGAGATTACAGATTGTGTCATTTTGCAGGCAAAGAGGAAACCCACACCTAGCAGGTGAGTTGTCTGTAGTTTCAAAGCAAGTTAGAGGCAGAACTGATAGTCAGTCTCCCTACCTCCTCAGTGATCCTGTGTCTCCATTTGCCGGGACTAGTCCTGATTTGTGCCCGTCCTTCTGCCTCTCCCTAGTCATGCCTCACCTCACTCTTACCAGTCTCCTGGTTTGGATGATTGCTACTTACATGCATGCACTCACCTACTTCCCTCCTCTGTCCAACACTCTTTCTTCCATTGGAACAAAGAACACATTTTCTTTCTTTTTGCATTTTTTAGATTAAATATTCCTTTTCAAGATTTTTGACTTTGCTTTAAAACTCCAACTGACCAGTGACTATCAGGGAAACACATGCTACTTTAAAGGTGATTTGAGACAAACTTTGCAGTTTTTCCATTTATAAAGAGATTTTCTTTGTGCATAGATCTTCTTAGCAGCTAAATTTACATGAGCAATAGATGAATTTTCGACCACCCCATTTGGTTACTTTAATAGAAATGGAGGTCTAGTGTGTTATTACTGCTACTATGGAAGGTGAATGACTTATTACAATTAACAAGAAAACTGTTCACCAGAATTTATGGATTTTGTTCTTTTTAACCTAATGAGCACTGCAGCATATTATCACTTATATTACTCTAGATTGCCCAATCGCCCTGCATAATATTACTTCAATCCATTTTGAAATAGGTCCAAATTGTCATTTTTTTTTTGTTCAAGTAATGATCAAGTATTGATGTTTCTTGAGTTCATACAAATGGCTACAACCTCCTTGTACGCAGCCTAGTCAATAGAGTCTGATGTTCACATTAGGGATTTGGAAATCAATGTAGTTTTCCTGTTATTCTTTTATGATTAAATCAATTGAAGTTATTTACTCATAGCAGAAAATATGGGTGATTGCCAACCCTATGGCTCAGTGAATTGCTTTCTCACTTCTGTTGCCCTGTAATGAGAAGGTACATGTTCGCTTCAGGGGTTGACTAAAACCTGTTCATGTATAGCAGCAATTTGAGATGCAGAAAGTGTTTATTATTAAAGGCTAAGAGTGTTGAATGCCAAAGGGCATCTTTATCTTTTGGCATTGCATTAACATTGACAAAGGAGGGAAACACGCCCAGAAACCCCCTCGCCATTGGTCTAACCACGCTCAGCTACAGAGACCAGGCCAGGCAGCAGCCAATGGCTGCTCATGCCACGTCCTCCCTGTGTACACTGTTAAGCAGAGACCTCAGTTAAAGACAATGGAAATGTCAATTGAGCTGCGTGGACAGGGCCTATTTGTTGATGGGGTTTCTCTCTTTAACATGCGCTGAGTGACCTACAGTGTTTCCATGTGAGAATAAATAATGGCTTTATAACATGGGCTGCGTTTAATGTGCTCGAATGCAAACACGGTCTAAGGGTAAAAGCGAAGCAAGACGGTGGCGCTGGGGATGGCGGTGGAGGTGGGAGGAGGCTCTGCGGGGAAGCTGCTGGAAGCAAAGCCACTTACAGCCAGGGAGAATGTCATTTGCTCTTGTATTCTCTATCTGAAGTGAGTAATAAGCAAACAATAGGAGAGCCATTTCAATTTTAGACCAGTTCTGTGTGAACAGCTGCACTGGGCCCTGGCGATGCCAAGTCCTTTATCGTTACTTGATCTTTTCACTCTGTTTGATGAGGAGAGTGCAAAAGTGGGAAAATGCCTTGCGTTGGCCAACTCCTTTCTCCTGAATGTTCTGCATTTCTCTTAACTTCCTTAATTTCCTTCTTCAATAAAACCTGTTTGTAGGAGAAGAAAAATTATCCCTCTATAAAAGCCTTACCAGAAATTTGATGTTGAAGATTTGCCTCTGCCACTGGGAAAAAGTAATAAAACAATCCACATTTTTTATGAGAGAGGTCCTGGTTGGCTGGAGTGGAAATTCAGGGACACCTGGCTGGTGGAGGCCGGCGACAGTTTGCCCCCGACCTTTACATATCCACTGATTTGCCAAGACAACAAGGAGCTTCTCTGAAACATCCTGAAGCTGTGTCCAGGTTTGATGGTCCAGAATGCAGGTGTCTCTTACGACATGGAGTAAGGGGGTTGGGGAGGGGAAGCATAGACCAGATTGCCAGGGAGGACTCTGTGGTGCTTAAGAAAAGACTCAAAGGAAAAAGGGACAAGCATGATGGCTGGAGCCCAGCCTCTCGTCATACTCCTCACAGGAGAACCTGGCTCTGGAAGAGGCCATGCCAGTTTTCACTGAAACTTTCCATTATTCAACCAGTTGGCATATACACATGTACAGAACAGTATGGTGTTAGGGGACATAGATTCTATGACTGCCTGGGTTCCCAGCTGGTTTTGCTCCTTGCTAGCTCAGTAGCCTCTATTCTCCACTAGTCTATGCCTCAGCTTCCTCATCTATAAAATGGGCGTGGTAGTACTAGAAGTTACCTCACAGGGCCTATTTGAGATAAAATGAATGAACACAGGTGATTTGCACAGAGCAGTGCAGAGTAAGCTCTCAGTACATGTGAGTGGGTATTGTGGTTACCCTGGGGTTATCACTAATACAGGTTGAGGGTAAAGGGGGAAAAGCCCACTCACACTCCCTAACACCTTAGGGTATTGAGCTTTTCTGCTGAGGCCCCTCCTTGCAGGGCATCACACACACTCAAACGACGAGATCCCTGCTTATCATGCTGTTGAGGGCAGGCTGCGTCCCACACTCAGCACTGGGGATTGAAGTCCTAACAGCCTGGTTGGGATGGTGGCACCCTCTCCTGAACTCACAAAGCACTCACAGGGGCCATCCTGGGAGGGCTTCTGATGGCAGTGGTAGTGGCAATAGTGTGCTGTGGCCACTTGTGGCCCCCGTAGTCAGGGCTCAGGCTAGTGGCCATGAGGGTGGGGGGAGGAGAGATGGCAGTGGGGTCACAAATGCAAGCAAGATTTTCCTTGGAATGTCTAAAAAAATGCAGAAGTGGGAAGAAAACTCAAGGTGTGAACTGGTCAAGGTTTTAAAACAACACAGATGTGGGCTAAAGATCTACTTAACTTGTGATTCAGTGACAATAGAGGATACTGGGACCACTCCCTGTGAGGCCCAGGGGTTGTCTGAGCTCCACGTTACCACTCCTGTGGGGTTCTTTGAGTCCTGGGTTGTGCACATCTGCACCAGGGATTAATTATTGCCCTGAGTTGATTTGTGTGTTAAAATTCCTCCTCAGGCATAGAGAATGCTCATCAGGACATTCAGGAGCGAAGCAGGCATGGACGTAGTCCTCTAGAGCTTTCAGATAATGTCATTTTCCCATCTATTCCTAGAAAGATACAAGGAAAGTGCATGGTCCCTAGAAAAATGATTTTCAACCTCCCTACTTTAGTTAGAGAATTTACCAATGAGTGACTCCTTCCTAGAGAAAGATAAGGTGGCAGGTGTGGCCAGGATCCATGTCCATAATGACAGCCCCTTCTCTCACTTAAATCTGAGACGCTCACCCCAGGGGTGAGGCAATGAGGAAGAATATTCAGCAAAGTGAAGACGAAGGATGAACATCAAGGCCACACAGAGCAGGAGGCTAGCACGTTGGGCCTCAGGAAGGGGAGGAGAAGGCAGTGGGATAGCCTAGTGCCCCTGTCTGTGCCCCAGGCAGACTGCAACAAGAAGGGACAGGCGAGGCAGCTGTTTGGAAGGACACCAGGTTTGCAGGCACTCTCCCAGAACAGCAGCAAGCCGGGGAGCAAGTCTCCTTGCGTGTCATGGTTACCACAGACCATGCCAGCCCTTACCAAGCCCTGAGTCGTCTAGCTTCAGTAACCTGCTTTCAATAGGGCTTTCAGTACTTTAGGGAAAAAGAAGGCTACCTTCAGTGGCTAAAAAGAAAACCATAAGCCATCTGTAAGAGACTCCAAAGTCTCTCCCAGCCCTTTAGTGGTTGGAGGGGACAGACACTCTGCCCCTCAAGGTATGGGGCAGTGTGTCTGGTGGTCACTGTATTTGGAAAAGCACCTCCTCGCCCTGAAAATCAAAATGCTGGGAGCCAGGGCATAGGCCTGCTGCCATTTTGTGGCATCAAAGAGAAGAGCATAGCCAAGAAATCAGCCTAAGGACTCTCTGGCAGGGGTGGTGGGTACCAGGGAAACTGCAGCTCATGCTACCTTTCCTGCTAAACAGCTCAGGTAACTCTGGGAAAAACTTCCTAGCAGAGTGTCTAAAGTATCCAGGGTAGCCGTTCCACAAGAGGAGGAAAGAGAGTGAACAAGCTGTGCAAACAATCGTCAAGACCTATCACCTAAAATGAAAGCTGATTTGCATTTTTTCCTCAACATCCTGGCTCCCACAGTAAGGAATAGGGGCAGGAGATTCTCTAAATGAGCATGGGAGCCATCATCTCAGGCCTTGTGGAAGCCAGAGGCCCATCTATGAAGTTCATTGAACACCCAAGAAGATGAAGGATGTGGAATCAGCTTGCCCTCTTGTGAAGCCTCAGTCTCTGACCTTCTGCTTTGGCAAAACTGACCAAAGTTAGGAAGAAACTTCCCTGGAATGAGCAGAAACTTTGTCTGGGACAGTGGTTATTTTGGAGCATCAAACTATGACTAGAGAGGACTGAAGGTGGCGGTCCCCCAGGGTAATTGCCCTTCAAAGAGGCTCAAATCCCCAGAAGGGGTGGGGATGGGATCTTGGCTCAAGGGAGTGTTGGCTTCACCTGATTCATAAACACATGCAAGTCAGCCCTAGAGATTTTTCTTTTTTTGATGGCTTATCTTTTATTATTTTTATTATATTTTATTGAATCATAACTTTATACATTGATGCATTTATGGGGTTCAGGGTACTGCTTTGATATACAATGTGAAATGCTTACATTGAACTAAGTAATACATCTGTCACAATTATACTCATTTATTAATAGTTTTGAAATGTACCATTGCATCATGCACATTAGGTGAGGTCCAAATGTCCTCCCTCCCTTCCCCTCTCCTCTTCCCTTCTACTTTCTGAACTATGGTTATGTTTTGCCATTCATATGAGTGTGCAGGTGATTATATATTGATTTCATAGTAGTACTGAGTACATTGGATTTCCTCCCCATTCTTGAGATACTTTACTAAGAAAAATAAGTTCCAGCTCCATCCAGGTAGACATAAAGGAAATGAAATCTCCATCTTTTTTATGGCTGCATAGTATTCCATGGTATACATATACCACAATTTGTTAATCCATTCATGGGTCAGTGGGCATTTGGGCTGTTTCCATGTCTTGTCCATTATGAATTGGGCTGCAATAAACATTCCAGTGCAAATGTCTTTGTTGTAAAATAATTTTTGATCATCTGGGTATATACCTAGTAGAGGAATTGCAGGATCAAATAGTAGCTCTACTTTTAATTCCTTGAGTGTTTTCCAAACTTCTTTCCAAAAGGCTGTATTAGCTTGCATTCCCACCAGCAGTGTAGAAGCATTCCCTTTCTCCACATCCACGCCAACATCTGTAGTTTTGGGATTTTGTGATGTGGGCTAATCTTACTGGAGTTAGATGATATC
>NW_003852423.1:3643347-3673325 GCF_000181295.1 Otolemur garnettii | reverse complement strand
TTAGTTTGATCAGATCCCAGTAATGTATTTTTGGTGTTGCTTCAATTGTCTGGGTGGTCCTCCTTATAAAATATTATCCCAGGTCAATTTCTTCAAGTGTTTTTCCTGTACTCTCTTCTAGTATTTTTATAGTTTCATCTTAAAAGTTAAATCTTTTATCCAGTGAGAATCAGTTTTTGTTAATGGTGAAATGTGTGGGTCTAGAGGTTGCCAGCCAGTTCACTCAGCACCATTTGTTAAATAGGGAGTCTTTCCGCCACTGAATTTTTTGTTTGTTTTGTTTGCAGTTTTTGGCCAGGGCTGGGTTTAAGTAGGCTGGTGCCCTACTCCTTTGAATGGTGCCTCTCCTCCCCCTGAATATTTTTGATAGGCTTGTTGAAGGTCAAATGATGATAAGTAGCTGGGTTCATCTCTCAGTTCTCTATTCTGTTCCATAAATCTACCACTTTACATGGTACCACTGGCATAGTACCATGCCAGTACCATGCTATTTTGATCACTATAGATTTATAGTGATCATGTATGAAGTCTGGTAACGTGATACCTCCTGATTTGTTCTTATTTCTGAGTAATGTATTTGCTATTCAAGGTTTTTTCTGATTCCATATAAAACAAAGTATTATTCTTTCAAGTTCTTTAAAGTATGACAATGGTGCTTTAATAGGGATTGTGTTAAATCTGTATATTGCTTTTGGGTAGTATGGACATTTTAATAACGTTGATCCTTCCCAGCCATGAGCATGGTATGTTTTTCCATTTGTTAACATATTTCTTTTCTCAGAGTTTCATAGTTCTCTATATAGAGTTCTTTCACATCCTTTGTTAGGTAAACTCCCAGATATTTCCTCTTCTTTGACACTATTGTAAAAGGAATAGAGTCCTTGACTGTTTTTTCAGCTTGACTATTGTTGGCATATATAAAAGCTACTGACTTGTACGTATTGATTTTGTATCCTGAGACACTGCTGTATTCCTTGATCACAAAATAGAACTGTTTAAAGGCTCACTTATAGGCCTTCCGCCTATACTTCTGAGAGTTTTGAAGTTGAGTCCCTGGGATTTTCCAGGTATAGGATCATACCATCAGTGAAGAGTGAGAATTTCATCTCCTCTGAGGCTATTTGGATACCCTTGATTGCCTTTTCTTGTCTGATTACTCTGGCTAAGACTTCCATTCCTATGTTTAATAGCAGTGGACACAATGGACATCCTTGCCTTGTTCCTGATCTGAGTGGAAATGTTTTCAATTTTACACTATTCAGTATGATATTGGATGTGGGTTTGCTGTATGTGGCCTCTATCATTTTAAGAAGTATCCCTTCTATGCCATTTTCTTAAGTATTCTGGTCATGAAAGGATGCTGGATATTATCAAAGGCTTTTTGTGCATTAATTGAGAAAATCATATGATCTTTGTTTTTTATTTTATTGATGCAATGCATTATATTTATAGATTTGCATATGTTGAATCAACCCTGTAAACCTGGAATAAAACCAACTTGATCATGGTGTATAATTTTTTTTTTGAGCAGAGCCTCAAGCTGTCACCCTACATAGAGTGCCATGGTGTCACAGCTCACAGCAACCTCCAACTCCTGGGCTCAAGCGATTCTCCTGCCTCTGCCTCCCAGCTAGCTGGGACTACAGGCACCTGCCACAACGCCTGACTATTTTTTGGTTGCAGCCATCATTGTTGTTTGGTGGGCATGGGTTGGATTCTAACTTGTCAGCTCAGGTGTATGTGGCTAGTGCCTTAGTTGCTTGAGCCACAGGCGCCAAGCCAATGATGTATAATTTTCTTGATGTGTTGTTTAACTCTGTTTGCTGAGATCTTATTGAATATTCTTGCATCTATATTCATTAATGATATTGGTCTATAATTTTCTTTCTCTGTTGGATCCTTTCCTGGTTTGGGTATCAAGGTGATATTTGCTTCATAGAATGTGTTAGGAAGTATTCCTTCTTTTTCTATACTTTGGAAAATGTTGTATAATAGAAGTACTAGTTCCTCTTGCAAGGTTTGATAGAATTTGGATGTGAAGCCATCTGGTCCTAGACTTTTCTTTTTTGGGAGATTTTGTATTGTTGATGCTATTTCAGTAATTGATATAGGTCTATTCAAGATTTCTAATTCTTTCTGGTTGAGTCTAGGAAGGTGGTATGCTTCCAGGTATTGGTTCATTTCCTTCAGATTTTCATATTTCTGGGAATAGAGATTTTTATAGTAATCATTGAGGATTTTTTGAATTTCTGAAGTGTCTGTTGTTATTTCTCCTTTACCGTTTCTGATAGACATTATTAGAGATTTTACTTTTCTATTTTTGGTTAGGCTGGCCAAAGGTGTATCAATTCTGTTAATCTTTCCAAAAAACCAACTTTTTGTTTTGTTAATCTTCTGAATGATTTTCAATTTTAATTAATTCTGCCCTAATTTTGGTTTTTTTTTCTTCTGCTGGGTTTGAAGTTGGAATATTCTTACTTTTCCAGTTGCTTGAGGTAATCCTTTAGGTTGTTGGCTTCCTCTCTTTCTGTTTTCTTGATGAAGGTTTCAAATGCTATAAGTTTCCCTCTTAGGACTGCCTTTGCAGTATCCTACAGGTTTTGATAATTTGTGTCTTTGTTATCATTTTGTTCCAAAAATTGGGTAATTTTCTTCTTAATCTCATCTTTGACCTAGTTATCACTCAGCCTAAGATTATTTAGCTTCCATGACTTTGTTTGAGTATGAGGACTCCCACTGTCTTTGAGTTCAACTTTTATTCCATGGTGATCTGAGAAGATACAAGGAATAATTTATATGCTTTTAAATTTGCTGAGGTTAGATTTGTGTCCTACGGTATTATCTATTTTGGAGGATGACCTGTGGGCTGATGAGATGAATGTATATTCAGTTTTATTAGGGTGAAATGTTCTGTAGAGGTCTGTAAAGTCCATTTGTTCTAGGGTCAGGTTTAAGTCTCATATTTCTTTGTTTAGTTTCTTCTTGGAGGATCTATCTAAAACTGTCAAAGGGGTGTTAAAATTTCCAACTATTATAGTGCAGGAAGATATCAAGTTGTTCATATCCCTTAGGGTCTGCTTTATTAATTGAGGAACATTCTGGTAGGGTGCATAAATGTTCAGCACCTGTGGCTTAAGTGGCTAGAGTGCCAGCCACATACACCTAAGGTGGTGGGTTCGAATCCAGCCCAGGCCTGCCAAAACAACAATGTCAGCTATTCATTTTTTTTCTCCAAAAAAAAAAATAGCCAGGCATTGTGGCAGGTGCCTGTGGTCCCAGCTACTTGGGAGGCTGAGGCAGGAGACTCTCTTGAGCCCAGGAGTTGGAGGTCACAAATATGTTGTGACCTTACTTCTCTTTCTTTATCTTTGTTGGTTTAAAGCCAATTGTATCTGCTACTAAAATTGCAACCCCTGCTTTTTCTGGTTTCCATTTTCCAGTATTATACAAGTCCATCCTTTCACCCTAAATCTATTTTTATCCTTTAAGATAAGGTGAGATTCTTGTATAGAGTAGCTATCCAGTCTGAGTTTATGTATCCAGTCAGCCAGCCTGTGCATCTTTAGAGGACAATTTAAAATGTTCACATTAACTGAGAGAATTGATAAGCCTGGTTGTGTTTTGGGTGTCATGATTTTTGGATGTCCAGTGGACATTTTTAATCCTTTCACCACTGTGGGAGTCACTGGTCATTGTGGAGGATGCGTCTGAGAATATCCTGGAGAGCTGTTAGTTATGGCAAATTTCTTCAACATTTCTATGTCATTAAAGAGTTTGATTTCTCCATCACAAATGAAACTCAGTTTAGCTGGATAGAGGATCCTGGGCCGGAAGTTGTTTGGTTTTAGGAGATTGAAGGTCGATGACCATCTTCTTCTGGCCTGAAGCGTTTCAGCTGAGAGATCTGCAGTCTTTCTGATACTTCTCCCTTTGTAGATGATGCTTTTCTTATATCTGGCTGCTTGCAGAATTTTCTCCTTTGTCTTAACTTTGACAAAGTTAATCACAAAGTGTCTAGGAGATGCTTTATTTGGATAGAGTCTTGCTGGGGTTCTGAAACTATTTGCTATCTGAAGTTCTGTATCTCCTGCAATGCTTGGGAAATTCTTCTTTAAATATATATATATATATATATATATATTGAGACAGAGCCTCAAGAGTGCTGTGGCATCACAGCTCATGGCAACCTCCAACTCCTGGGCTCAAGTGAGTCTCCTGCCTCAGCTTCCCAAGTAGCTGGAACCACAGGTGCCCACCACACTGCCTGGCTTTTTTTTTTTTTTTTTGAGAAAAAATATGAATAGCTGTCATTGTTGTTTTGGTGGGCCTGAGCTGGATTCGAACCCGCCACCTTAGGTGTATGTGGCTGGCACCTTAGCCACTTGAGCCATGGGCTCTGAGACACTAATATCTCTTGAAGTAGAGCATCTGTACATTTAGGACCATCCTCTTCTCCTTTGGGAATTCCTATAAGATGAATGTTTGATCTTTTGTAGTGATCCCACAAGTCTCTCAGGGAATGATCAGTTTTTGCTCTCAATTTGTTTGCCTGAGTGTTTGGGAACATTCAAAAGCTTTGTCTTCAGTTTCAGAGATCTTTTCTTCTGCCTGGTCAACTCTATTACCGAGGGATTCTACTGTATTCTGGAGCTCCTCAACTAATTTTTTTGTTTCTTTGTGCTTTGCTATCTCTTTTCTCATTATGTCCATATCTTTGGTGACTTGGGCTTTGAATTCATTAATTTCTTGAGACAACTTTAGAACTACTCTTTGGAATTCAATTTCTATCTTTTCTTCCATTCTATTTGTCTTATAGAATCCATATTCTGAATTCAATTTCTGACATTGGTGCCATTTGACTATGCATGACCTCTTCAGTTGTATCTCTTTTGTCATTTCTTGGGTAAGTGATCTACTCTGGTTATTCATATTGCCAGAGTTCGTCTGTTGGGTCCACACCATGTTTATTTTCGACTGTTTGGTTATTAGAACTGGTAGGGTGAGACTGAATTGGGGTTCCTAGGTAGTACAGATAGCCCCTTACCAAAGTGCTATGTTGTGTAATTGTGGCTTATTTACTACAACCTTACCAAGATCCCTTTCAGAGTTTTAGCTGGAGACTCTGAGGACCTATGTGGTGAGATAGCACAAGCTAGCTGTTTTGATATCAGCCAACCTCTACCCTATCCTAAGAAACCATAGTATTAGGTTTAACTCTTGACTGTGAAGAGATATGAACAGCTGTGGTGCCCAGCCTCCACCTTCAGTTTTTTTTCTGCTACAGAACTTCAAAGGTCAACCTCAGGATGTCCCCAAGTGGACAGCCCCAGACATGTGCTCCAATTAAATTATCTCAGGCAGTGGAAACCCTGCTCAAAAAAGGTGGATTCAAGGGGCTCCAACAGCACAATTGAAGCCAGGGATCCACACTCCCACTCTCCAGACTCAGTCCACACTGTTGTCTGCTTCTCTGCTCACAGGCCCAGTTGGAGCCAGGGGCCTTGCCCCTGCCCACCGTCTCAGTCCACACCCAGCTAGCCTCTGTTTGCCAGACCAGTTGGAGTTAGGGGAACACACCCTTGCCTGCTAGTCTCAGTTCACTGCATGGGGCAAGCCTCTTGTTTGCAGGCTCTGTTAGAGTCAAGGCACCACACCCCACCTGCAGGTCTCAGTCCTCACCCAGTAAGCGTCTGCTTGCCAGCCCTGCTGGAGATAGGGGACCATGATCTAGCCCTCAGGTCTTGGTTCACACCCAACAAGCCACTGCTCAAGGATTCTGTTGGAATCAGGGGACCACGCCCTTGTTCTCAGGTCTCAGTTCATGCCTAGCAACCTCTGCTCACAGGTCCAGCACGGACAGGGGACCAGCCCTGTCTGTCAAGCTCAGTCCACATGGGGCAGCAACTCTCCTATCAGTCTGGGGTTCTGCACCCCATCCCACCACTGGCCAGGCATAGTCATAACAAGGGAACTGCTCCTCCTCCTGTTGATTGTCCCTTTTTTCCCATACCCCCTTTCTTTCCTGCTAGTCACAAATTCCATCTTGATGGTTGGTGGTCCACACTATGCCCAGATCTCTCAAGACAAGATCAAACACTCTGTGTTCCTCAGGGTCCAAACTTCAGACTGCCATGAGAAAGGAAAGGGTGGACTGGGAATTTGGACTCATGGGGGAAAATATCTGTTCAATTTTATGCCTGGCGGGGTTGTGTCTAGGATCATAAGTGGGACTTCCCCAGAGAAAGAGATCTGGAGTTTAGCAGCTCTCTCCAGTGAGTTAAAATGAGAGGTCTTTTGTTCCTTGCTCATTCCCAGATAGCCTGCAGCAGGTCTCCTGCTTGGGGTAAGGTGTCTCCTGCCCTCTAGTTGATAGGCTTTGTACCTGTAATTTGTTTTCTTGAATGTTTTTCCTTCCTTGGGGTTAACAGCTTACCAAACTTCTTTCTTGGCTCAGCTCCCCACCTTTGGCTTCACAGAGTCTGATTCCATCCAGTTTTTCTTACTCTGCTCAGGAGCCTCTGCTGAGGTTTGCTACCAGTCAGCCATCTTCCCACAATTCCCCCAGAGATTTTTAAATGGGGAAAGTTACCCCAAAGACAGAGAGCTGAAGTCCTATAGGTTGGGAAGTAACAACCTTGACAATTCAGGTTTTCAGGTTAATAACATTAGAAAACAATTACTCATAGGAGAAGCCACACAGGAGGCAGTGATGTGTGCACACAAATCAACCTCATGTTCTCTACCAGCTTCCTCCACTGGGGCAATCCTCCTTGGAGAGATTCTTTTAAACCCGTGTGTGTGTGTGTGTGTGTGTGTGTCTGTGTGTGCATGCATGCTTGCATAAGCGCCTGGTGGCAGGGTCAGGGATGGGAGCAATATATCCATCAGGTTGATAAGTGAAACCAGAAACTCACCACTGCCCACAGTTCCTTCTCCAGTGCTCTTGGTGCCAGCATCCTGGTGACTTGTGAAGCTAGTGATGGAGAAGCCAGAAGTTCTGCTTCTGCAGTCAAATCTGAAGTATATTTCCTATTTTTATTTTTATTTTTGATAAAATTTTATTTCTGCTGCCTCCTTCACTCCCTCTTCCTTTCCCTTTCTCTCTTCCATAAGTGTTTATTGTGCAATGACTAGTTCCCATTTGAACCTAGATTCTAAATGCTTTCAGTCTAGGAGGAAATATTAAATATGCACATAAGGAACACTATTACAAGGCCAAAAGGGATAAAGGCCACACATAATGTCTAAATTGTGGCAAGGGTTTTCAAATACAAGGCCCCCATATGCATTCTGGTCAATTTTCAGCTCTTTTTCAGCTATGTGGGGAATCCACTTAGTATAAAGCCAGGTAAAAATAATCTAATGGCCCCATTATGGTATGAAAGAATTATTGAGTCCCACTTGGTCACTCACAGACTTTAAAAACACTTAAAGAAATTTAAAGCCATAAAGTGGTAGATCTACTAATTTTTGAGCCCTTGGTGTTTTTTATTTGGAGGAGGCAGGGTTGCGTTCTGGCCTGGTTATTTATTTACCTGCACATCATCTTGGCTCTCCATCACTGTGCCTGGCTCAGGATGCAGGCTTCAGGAAGGAGCCTCGAGGATAATTGCTCCATCCCTGTGAAGGCACTGGCATCCTTCAGAGGAGCATCAGTACCGGGTGCACGCTTCCCTGCTGCAGCTGGGGTGCAAGGGTCCAGGCTGTAGAAGCACATAATTTGCCACTACTCATTTGGTATTATTTTCAGTGCAAAATGCAGAGTAGAGGAAATAGTGCTAGGAGCTTAGGACAAGTTAAGTAATTTGGAGACTCATCAATTTTATGATCTAGTGGAGCTAAACCCCTAGTCCATTATTTGTGAACATTATTTGATAAAGAAAGTGAACAGACGAAGGTCTTATACCCAGGATGATCTGCACGCTAGTGTTTCTGGAGGAGCTGATGAATCCATTCTCCTCATGCAGATGAGCAGAGGACTGGGAATTTTCTCTTAGATAAAAGAGATAGAGGAATTTGGCTTCTAGGTCTAACATGTACCTGGAGGAAGAGGCCAGAGAAGCTCACTTAAAAAGCATATGAGAGTGAACATTGGTTTCCCATGAGTGTACAGATCAAACTTTCCCCCTGAAAACATTATTTTAAAAAATGTTTCCAGTATCCTCACAAACACTAACAGGGTCCACACTTAGCCATAAGTCAACCTGAATAGCCATGAATTATGCTGTACAAGCCAGCATCCCCTTTTGGATGAAGATCTTAGGTATTTATTAGAACTATTCCCCAATTCCTGAACCAGAGCAATTAAAATAGGTTTACCAGTAATGATAATGGAATATTTAAAAGACGAATCATTGATAAATAAAAACAGTTCAAGTATTTTTAAGAAATAGCTTTCCCAGAGCATTCCCCCCTCCCTTTTTTTTAATATAGGAAAGACATTAGCAGTTTCTAAAAGTTTAAAAATGATGCATTTATCTGCATTCTTTTTCTTGGTAATTTTAATTTCTAAAAGCATTTGAGTTAGTTTCCCATTGCCTCTGTAACAAATTACTACCATTTTAGTGGTGTAAAGCAACACAGATTCATTCTTGTATAGTTCTGGAGGTCAGAAGCTTGGAAATCATGGTGTCAGTAGGGTTGCTGCCCTTTGGGCCTCAAGGGGAGAACCTGCTTCCTTGACTTTCCTCCTTCTGGAAGTTGATAATTCCTTGGTGGATGAATCCATATCTTGTGGACCTCTGCTTCTGCTCTCTTACCTCCTACTCTGGCCCTGACCTTCCTACTTCACTCTGATAAGGACCCTTTTGATCACATTGGGTTCATCAGATAATCCAGGATAATCTCCCCATCTCAAGAGCCTTCATTTAATCACATCTGCAAAGTCTTAGCTGTGTGAATAGGCAACATATGTATAAGTTCCAGGAATATAGCTACGAATGTCATTGGTGGCCATTATTCAACCCACCACAGTAATTTATCCTGAGGAATTTTTCTTGTTACATATAGGGTTGTTTAGGTGGCTTCCCCCTACATTTCTGGTTGTGTTATATTTACCTTTTGGGAAATTCAGTCATAAATGTAACGTATTCATGTTCTCTCTCTTTCTTTCCACCTTTACCTCACCAAAGTGAAACTAAGAAAAAGTTGTAAATATAACAGCTCACTGGGCCTAATGTCCTCAAAATGTATTATATTATTCTTTAGGCTAGTTACATATAATTACATGAATATGTAATTCATAACATTTAATGTAGTCATTACTACTAATTCTTGAAAATATATAATGATGTCAGATTTATAAATCAGTCACATGCAATTTCTTGTAACTTATAGCACATTTTTTTAAGTTTATCATATCCATGTTTAAAATGTAGAAAAACATAAGCAAACATTTGAAGTGGAAAAGTAGCATCTTGGTTCTTTTGAACAGAAAAGTATTTTGAGCAAAATAGCATTTGGGAACATAAAATAATTCTATGCTGTTCATGAAAATGAGTGATTAAGCACTGGATTTAGGCGCGCCAAGTTTCAGTCACAAGTACGTTTTATGGCTGTGTGTTAGGTCCCTTAAAACAGGGGTGTGTAATGGAAATTGTGACAGGTGCTTAATTATAATGATGCTATTCAGTGTGACATAATAAAAGTGCAAAGCTAGTTTACAAAACACCCTACTGCAGCCCAGAAACCTGTGGGTAACATGAATAGTAGCCACATAGCCATGTCTTTTGAGTTTGCTTTAAAAACAATTAAGAAGGAAGAATGTCTCCCAGATTCCAGCAAATGCTGTCATTGGACTTGAAGTCTTACATACAAATAGCAAAGCAGGAAGACATCATTCCTCAGCAGTACAGAATCTTAACTACATCTTGCATTGGTCAGGGATCAATAGCAGTCAGTCCTAAATGAAAGCCAATGCCTTTACAAGAGGGTGATTTGAGTGCCATTGGAATCAGTGCTGCTGTCTGATGGGCAGTTGCGAGTTAAATAGAGTAAAACCCATTGATAGAAGTTTTCACAGCACCAGTTATAAGGGAATTCCAGTTGTTCAGTTAGTAGGCAATAAAGGTATGAGATGAAGGGAACATCGATGATCCCAGAAATGGCTTGCACATTAAGATAGGTGCATCTATGTTTTACCAGATTATTTTTTTAAAAAGTTCATGATGCAATAAAATCTATGTAGTAAACTAGAGAAATAGTCTAGGTGAAGATTTTTGGTTAAGGGTGTTGGGAAGGAAAAGAACTGAACAGAGGTTTCAGAATTGCTGAGAATTTTTGCGAGTTATTGGCCATAGCGAAAGGATAAAAGAGAAACAATCTCCCAACCATTTTGGATTTCTCCTATGTCCTCCGCTACACTGTAGTTCTTTGAGAGTAGAGAACATCTCTAGCTTGTTAAACATATTCTCAGAACCTAGCTAGCACAGAGTAACAAGAAATAGAATAGCCTAGCCTTATGCCATTGGAGACTTGTGTGTCACGTTGTGTTTAGTCAAGTGTGGAACTGAAGGGCTGTAAAACTCAGTAGAGGTCACATTTATTTGACTTAACTGCTTTGGTTGATAAGAGAACATAGGATGTTAGGTAGTAAGTAAATAATCCCGGACAAATTGTGCAAAACAAGCTCTGCTGGACAAGTCAGTGGGCTGAGAGAGCAGGAGAGTATGTGGATAGAGGCAGAAAGAATGGCAGAGCTGGAAGAGAGAGAATTTAGATGCACTACTCAGACTTCAGTGTGCACGTGATTTACTAGAGAATCTTATTAAAAATGCAGATTCTGATTTGGCGGGTCTGGGGTGGGGCCTGCACCCCTGTGTTTCCAGCAAGCTCCAGGCATGTAGGTGCCACTGGTCTGTAGACCACACTTTGAGCAGCTGGGTTTGGTGAACTCTCAGTATGGAATTCATGGCTCCATAGGCATGTTAAAAGATAAAAATGAAAGTCAAGCTAGGTCTAGCTTTTCAAAAAAACTTCAGAAAGAGAGGGTGTTTATTTTACCCAGAACACAATAGCACAGATAAATTAAAATACTGAGCAACTTTGCATTTAGTTGACAGTCAGCAGGATTCTGACCTTAAACAGCCCATCTTTATACTTTTCTAACTATATGTCCTCAATAAAGTTTCAGAACTCCTCCCTGCTTCTGTCCCATCATTTGTTAAAAAGGGACTGACAATAAAACCTACCTTGCAGGATTGTGGGAAGATTAAATGAGTAATGTGCTGACAAGGGTGTCTGGTTTGGCACACATCCCTTACTCAGCATTACCTGGCTTTATTGTAAGATACACCGATTAGTGGCCATACCTTTCATTTTAAGAAAACGTAATTATTTTTAAATGGGTTCAGGATAGTCAAACAAATCCTCAAATCTGAGGTGTAACTTTCATGTTAAGAATCTGGGACTCCTTCAGATTGAGGACTGAAAACCCAGCAAAGCTATTTGAATGCTCATTGCTCCTTACAAAAGCAAAGCTAGAATCCAGGTTTTAACCCTGAGTTGAAATGCTTTTCTTACCTCTTCTAAAAATATTTTCAAAAGTTTTCTAATAACTTAATCATAAAAATGGGTTACATGTGTACCACAGTCGAAATTTTCAAGCAAGTGATGCTGTATCTATTTCCGTTTTTTCATTATTCATTTTCTTTGCAAATTCTTACAATCTGATTTTTGTTCCAGTGTTATGCTGGATCCCCTGTTTGTGTAGACACTGGCCTCACTGTGATCAAACCCTGTGGTCTAAGTTCAATCTTAATTCTTCTTGGCCCAGGATTAGACCAACGCTCTATGGAAGTGTTCCTTTCATTGTCTTTCTCAAGCAACACTTCCCTGAGCCCCTCTTCCTAAACCTCTGATTGCTGCCTCTCTGTGCTTTCTTTGCTCACCTCTTCCCTTATTCTAACTGTAGACCTTCCTTACCTCTACCTTCTCTTATTTGTCCCCTATCCTTAGTTCTATTTCCCTTTCCTGATAGTCTCTTGGAGATATTACTCATTCCTGTCTCTTCAATCAAAATTTAGAGACTTAGAATTTTAGTATTGGGAAATAAATAACCAGTAATATGCCTTGTGCTGGTACATGAACTGAATCTCAGAGGATATTTTCTGAGTCTCACAAAGCAAACTACTAGAGAGTTAGAAGTAGGTCATACTTCTAGATCTTTCTTTTTTTATTATTAAATCATAGAGGTGTACATTAATGCAATTATGGGGTACAATGTGCTGGTTTTATATACAATTTGAAATACTTTCACCAAACTGGTTAACATAGCCTCCACCTCATTTACTTAGTTATTATGTTAAGACACTTATATTCTACACTTAGTAGATTTAACATGTACCCTTGTAAAATGCACCATAGGTGAGGTCCCACCAATTACCCTCCCTCCACCTGTCCTCACCCCTCCCCTTACCTTCCCCTCCTCTTTCCCCTTCATCTTGGGCTCTAGTTGGGTTATAGCTTTCATATGGAAGTGTGGGCGTTTATAAATTGGTTTCATATTAGGACTGAGTACATTGGATACTTTTTATTCCATTCTTGAGATACTTTGCTAAGAAGAATATGTTCCAGCTCCATCCATGTAAACGTAAAAGAGGTAAAGTCTCTGTCTTTTTTAAAGGCTGCATAATATTCCACAGTGAGCATACACCACAATTTATTAATCCATTTGTGGGTCAATGGGCACTTGGGCTTCTTCCATGACTTAGCAATTATGAGTTGGGCTGCAATAAACATTCTGGTGCAAATATCTTTGTTATAAAGTGATTTTTGGTCTTCTGGATATATATACCTAATAAAGGAATTGCAGGATCGAATGCAATTTTTTAGATTCCTAAGTGATCTCCAAACTTCTTTCCAAAAGAAACATACTAGTTTGCATTTCCACCAGCAGTGCAGAAGTGTTCCCTTTTCTCCACATCCATGCCAACATCTATGGTTTTAGGATTTTGTGATGTGGATTAATCTTAGGAGAGTTAGATGATATCTCAAAGTGGTTTTAATTTGCATTTCTCTGATGATTAAGGATGATGAGCATTTTTTCATATGTCTGTAGGCCATGCACCTGTCTTCTTCAGAGAAGCTTCTCTTCAAGTCCCTTGCCCACATGGAGATGGGTT
Organism: Otolemur garnettii; assembly: GCF_000181295.1. Lineage (NCBI taxonomy): Eukaryota > Metazoa > Chordata > Mammalia > Primates > Galagidae > Otolemur > Otolemur garnettii. The sequence continues at coordinate 3,660,204 of NW_003852423.1, read as the reverse complement.
TACTTGTTCTTTTCTTGCTAATATGTTTAGGTTCTCTGTGGATTCTGCTTATTAAACCTTTGTCAGAGACATAACCTGCAAATATCTTCTCCTAGTCTGAGGGCTGTCTGCTTGCTTTACGTACTGTGTTCTTGGCTGTGCAGAAGTTTTTAGCTTATCAGGTCCCAGTAATGTATTTTTTGGGGGGGGTCCTCCTCATAAAATATTTTCCCGGGCTGATTTCTTCAAGGTTTTCCCTACAGTTTCTTCTAGTATTTTTATAGTTTCATGTCTTAAGTTTAAAACTTTAATCCAGTGAGATTCTATCTTTGTTAATGGTGAAAGGTATGGGTTCAATTTTAGTCTTCTACAGGTTACCAGCCAGTTCACCCAGCACCATTTGTTAAATAGGGAGTCTTTTCCCCACTGAATGTTTTTGATTGGCTTATTGAAGATCAAATGATGGTAAGTAGCTGGGTTCATCTCTTCATTTACCTTTCTGTTTTTGTGCCAGTACCATGCTGTTTTGATCACTATTGATTTATAGTATAGTCTGAGGTCTGGTAGTGTGATTTCTCTTAATTTGTTTTTATTTCTGAGTAATATCTTGGTTATTCAAGGTTTTTTTCCGATTCCATATAAAATGAAGTACTATTTTTTTGAGGTTTTAAAAGTATGACAGTGGTGTTTTAATAGGGATTGCATCAAAATTGTATATTCCTTTGGGTAGTATGGACATTTTAACAATGTTGATTCTTCCCAGCCATGAGCATGGTATGTTTTTTCATTTGTTAACATCTTCAGCTATTTCTTTTCTCAGAGTTTCTTAGTTCTCTTTATAGAGATCTTTCATGTCCTTTGTTAGGTTAAACTCCCAAATATTTCATCTTCTTTGGCACTACTATAAAAGGAATAGAGTCCTTAACTGTTTTTTCAGTGTGACTATTGTTAGTATATATAAAGACTACAGATTTGTGGGTATTGATTTTGTAACCTGAAACACTGCTGTATTCCTTGATCACTTCTAAGAGTTTTGTGTTTGAATCCCTGGGGTTTTCCAGATATACAATCATATCATCTGTGAAGAGTGAAAGTTTGATCTCCTCTAACCTATATGGATACCCTTGATCGCCTTTTCTTGCCTGATTATAATGGCTTAGACTTCCATTACAATTTTAAAAAGCAGTGGAGATAGTGGGCAACCTCACCTGGTTCCTAATCTGAGTGGAAATAGTTTCAATTTAACTCCATTCAATATGATATTGGTTGTGGGTTTGCTGTAGATGGCCTCTATCAGTTTAAGAAATGTCCTTTCTGTACCTATTTTCTTAATAGGTGTGATCATTAAAGGATGCTAGATATTATCAAAAGCTTTTTCTGCATCGATTGAAAGAATCATACGGTCCTTGTTTTTTAGTTTGTTTATGTGATGTATTATAATTACAGATTTACATATATTGAATCATCTTTTAGACCCTGGGATAAAACCAACTTGGTCATAGTGTATAATTTGTTTGATGTGTTGCTGAATTCTGTTTGCTAGGATCTTATTGAATATTTTTGCATCTATATTCATTAAAGATATTGGTCTATAAGTTTCTTTTCTTGTTGGGTCTTTTCCTGGTTTGGGGATCAGTGTGATATTTGCTTCATAGAATGTGTTGGGAAGTATTCCTTCTTTTTCTATGCTTTGGAGAATGTTATGTAATAGAGTTTTTCTTTAAAGGTTTGGTAGAATTCTGATGTGAAGCCATCTGGTCCTGGACTCCTCTTTTTGGGGGAGATTTCGTATAGTTGATGCTATTTCAGTACTTGATATAGGTCTGTTCAATGTTTCTAATTCTTTCCGGGTAAGTCTAGGAAGGTGACATGCTTCCAAGCATTGGTCAATTTCCTTCAGATTTTTGTATTTCTGAGAATAGATAATTTTGTGGCATTCATTAAGAATTTTTTAAAAAAGAATTTTTTGAATTTCTGAGATGTCTATTGTTATTTTGTCTTTGTCATTTCTGATTGATAAAATTAGGGATTTTTAATTTTCTATTTCTGGTTAGGCTAGCCAAGGGTTTATCTATTTTGTTAAACTTCTCAAAAAACCAACTTTTGATTCATTGATTTTTTGAATAATTCTTTTGTTTTCAATTTCATTTAATTCAGCTCTAATTTTGGTTATTTCTTTTTTCCTGCTGGGTCTGGGGTTGGCGTGATCTTCCTTTTCCAGTTGCTTGAGATGTGCCATTAAGTTTTTGACTTCCTCTCTTTCCATTTTCTTAAGGATGGCTTGCAGTACTATAAATTTCCCTCTTAGGACTGCCTTTGCAGTATCCCAGAGGTTTTGATAATTCATATATTCACTAGTTACTTGAGATGTGCCATTAAGTTTTTGACTTCCTCTCTTTCCATTTTCTTTAAGGATGGCTTGCAACACTATAAATTTCCCTCTTAGGACTGCCTTTGCAGTATCCCAGAGGTTTTGATAATTCATATATTCATTATCATTCTGTTCCAAAAACTTGGCAATTTCCTTCTTAATCTCCTCTTTGACCCAGCTTTCTTTCAGCATAACTTTATTTAGTTTCCATGTCTTTGTATGAGTATGAAGATTCCTGTTATTGGTGAGTTAAACTTTTATTCTATGATGATCTGAGAAAAGACAAAGAATAATTTCTATTCTTTTAAGTTTGCTGAGGTTAGCCTTGTGACCTAAGATGTGATTAATTTTGGAGGATGTTCCATGGGCTGATGAGAAGAATGTGTATTCAATTTTGTTAGGATGAAATGTTCTGTAAATGTCTATTAAATTCAATTACTATATGGTAAAGTTTAAGTCCAGAATTTCTTTGCTTAGTTTCTGCTTGGAGGATCTATCCAACTCTGCCAAAGGGATGTTCAAATCTCTGACTACTATGGTGCTGGAAGATATCAAATTGTTTATGCCTGTTAGGCTCTTGCTTATAAAATGAGGAGCCTTTGGGGGGGGCACATAAATGTTAATAATTGATATCTCATCATGTTGAGTGTTTCCCTTAACAAATATGAAGTGACCATCCTTGTCTTTTTTTACTTTTTTTGGTCAAAAGTCTAATGTATCTGCAAATAAAATTGCAACCCCTACTTTTTTCTGTTTCCCATTTGCCTGGATTATAGTTCTCCATCCCTTCACCCTGAGTCTATATTTATCCTTTAAGATAAGATGAGGTTCTTGTATACAGTAGATAGCTGTTCTGAGTTTTTGTATCCAGTCAGCCAACCTGTGCCTCTTTAGTGGACAATTTAAGCCATTCATGTTAATCGAGAGTATTGATAAGCCTGGTAGTATTTTGGGTGTCAAGTTTTTTTAAAAACCGGTGGATATTTTTCATCCTCTCACCACTGTGGAAGTTGGGTTTTGATCAATAATGTCTGAGCGAGTTTACTTTGGTGGGAGAACATTGTGGTGGTCATTATGGAGGATGAATCTGAGAATATCTTGAAGAGCTGGTTTAGTTATGGCAAATTTCTTCAACATGTGAATGTCATTAAAGTATTTGACTTCTCCATCATAAATGAAACTCTGTTCAGCTGGATGTAGGATCCTGGGCTGAAAGTTGTTTTGTTTTAGGAGATTAAAAGTTGATGATCATCCTCTTCTGGCTTGAAAATTTTCAGCAGAAAGATCTACAGTCATTCTAATATTCTTCCCCTTGTAGGTTATGATTTTCTTATATCTGGCTGCTTGCAAGATTTTCTCTTTCATATTAACTTTGGCAAAGTTAATTACAATGTGTCTAGAGGATGCTTTATTTGGATTGAGTCTTGCTGGGGTTCTGAAACTATCTGCTATCAAATTTCAGTATCTCTTGCCATGTTTGGAAAGTTTTCTTCAAAAATCTCTTGGAGTAGAGAATCTGTGCCTTTCAGATCATTCTCATCACCTTCAAGAATTCTAATAAGGAAAATGTTTGCTTTTTGGAGTGGTCCCACAACTCTCTTAGGGAATGATCCATCTTTGCACTCCATTTCTCTTCATCTTTGAGCATTTGGGAATGTTCAAAAGTTTTGTTTTCAATGTCTGAGATCTTTTCTTCTGCCTGTTCCATCCTATTACTGAGGGATTCTACTATATTTCTCACGTCTTTGAGGGATGCAAATTCTTGTCTCAATTTGTCAAAATCTTTGGTGATTTTATCTTTGAATTCATTAAATTCTTTTTTTTTTTTTTTTTTGCAGTTTTGGCCTGGGGCTGGGTTTGAACCTGCATATGAGGTTAGTGACCTACTCGTTTGAGCCACAGGCACTGCCCAATTCATTGAATTCTCGAGCCAACTTTTGAATTACTCCTTGAACTTCTAATTCCAATTTTACTTCAATTCTGTTAATCTTATTTGCTATCCAAATTCTGAACTCAATTTCTGACATCTCAGCCATTTGTTTATGAATAGGATCTTCTGTTGCATCTCCTTTGTTGTACCTTGGGGGAATTGATCTATTCTGGTTATTCATGTTGCCTGAGTTTTTCCACTGATTCTACCCCATGGTTATTTTTTACCATTTGTTTAGAGAGGCTGGTGAGGTGGAATTAAATTGAGGGGTCCTGGAGATGTAACTAATCAGCTCTTTACCAGAGTGCAGGGATTGGTGACTGTGGCTTTTCCCCTATGGGTTTACCAAGGTCCCATTCAGCCTGAGACTCTGGGGACCCACTTGGTATGATGGGGCTTGGTGGATCTGTCTAGTATTGAGCTAGACTCTGACCAATCCTAGTGGATCAGTGACTTTGGGTTGAAATCTCAGCTGTGGAAGAATATAAGCAATTAAAACACCCTGCCCCCCACTGGCAATAACTGGGAGAGGAGAATCAGACCCTCCCTCTACAACCCAACCAGGGCATATATAACCTTCAGGGAGTCCCCAGGTGATTGGCCCAGATCAAGAGTTCCAAACCAATTGTTCCAGTCAGCACAAACACAGATCAAGTGGGAAAGTCCAAAAGGTCTCCTGCAACTGCACAGCAGGCATCCACTTGCAGCTCAAGTGTGACTTGCTCTGGTGGTCCAAGGAGTCAGAAAGCCCTGCTGAGCAAAAGAATTATTCCAGGGGGGCTAGGCCTCTTTTCCCACTTTGCACCACCATCACCCCAGTCACTGGTTACTCTGCAGAGCTTCAGCCCAGCTCTCTCTAATACTCAAGTACACCAGGGATCTGTACCTAAGTCAAAGAGAAGACAATGCCTCCCCAACCAGGCCATCTCACTGTGCAACCTGCAGGTGGGACTAGGTCAGGCCTCATTTCCTCCAGTGATCATTGGAAGCCGGGGAGTGTTCCACCTGTGTCTGTGCTCAGCCAGGGGGTACTGTGGAGGAGTGTGGTTCTCTCTCTCAGAGACCACACCTGTGCCTTGGCCACACTCTACCTCTGGAACCCCTGCAGGTCAGGTCAGGTTCCCCCCATGTTCCACAGGATTAGGGAGATTACTCTCCCAAATTTGACCCCAGTGGGAGGGACCATGGAGCCACCACCACTGTCAGGTACTGCTATGTGTAGGTCACAGGAGTCTGTGAGGAGATGGAGGGTGTTGCTACTGGTTGCGAGGGTGGCAGGAGCCTGGTGGGGAGCCAGAGGGCAGAGCCACTGGCCATGGGCTGCGGGTCACAGAAGCTGGGCAGGAGTTTCTGGGCAGGTTATACAACTTTCAAGACTGGTGGCATGGAATAGTCTGGGAGAAGCATGAGCTTTAGAGTCAGGTCATGGTGCATATACCATCTCTGATCTTGCCTCTTCTTATTTGCCTATAAAATTGGGGGAAAAAATGCCTCAATTTCTACTTCAATTTTTTCTACTTCAATTCTATGCCTCAATTTCTACTTCTGTAAACAGAAATAATCTCAAAAGATATAATCCTGAATGCCATAATACTGAATGTTGAAATACATGATGATCAAAATTCCAAAAATACAATCAAACAATTTAACACTTATTTATACTTTTAAAAGGAGATTTAGTTTAGTTTAGTTTTTTTTTTTTTTAAAAGATTGCTGACTAGAAGCATTTCAACTATGCCTCATCTACTCAGAATTACCAAAACAGTGTGCAGGCAATCATATTTTAGATACATTGTTCAAGGCTGGGTGCAGTGACTCATGCCTTTGTAATCCTAGCACTTTGGGAGGCTGAGGCAGGTGGATTGCTTGAGCTCAGGAGTTCAAGACCAGGCTGAGCAGGAATAAACCCTGTCTCTACTAAAAAAATAGAAAAACTAGCTGGGTATAGTGGTGAGTGTTGGTAGTCCAAGCTACTTAGGAGGCTGAGGCAAAAAGATTGCTCAAGCCCAAGAGTTTGAGGTTGCTATGAGCTTTGATGCTATGGCACTCTAACCGGGACCACACAGTGAGAATAAAAAATATCTATCTATCTATGAAGCAACATGGGTGTTCAATAGAAAAGCAATAGAAGACACCTAAAAGTAGGAAGAGGAAGGTAAACAGGCAGCCTGCTTGACCAGGACTGGCCAGGACTGGGGAGTGATTTCCCAATATGGGACTAGTGAATGAGAGTCTTTCTGTCATTATGTGCTGTACTTTCCACTTGGGAGTCATGTAATCCAGACCATGGAGAGCACCTTGGCCTTCCCGATCCTTGAACCTAACTTGGGGAGTTGGCTGGACACCATGAGAAGGAACTGTTTCAGGGAGGGAACTTACCCTGAGTCCCATGCCCTTTCTGAAACCTAAGTAGCTGCAGTAAGATGCCATTTGTGATCTTAGCTTTTAGCAGATTGTGCACAGTCCTGGGAACTAGATATACCAGTCCTAGGCATTAGGGAAACTTGGGCTATGGCTTGCAGAACTGGGGTATGAGTAGGGAGTGGATGTCTGCAGGTAGGACTGAGACTGAGTAGAGTATAAGCTGTAGTCCTCAGCAGTGGAAGTGCACACCACTCCCACTTGAGCAGGATGAGATCTATCATGGAGACTTGGTCTTGAGCTGGGTAGGAATTCTATGGTCCAGTGCTGAATTGTGGGCTACGTGCAAACTGCCATGTCAGATGGAATAGCCAGATTGGTTGCAACAGCTGGAACTGGGATATGAGAGGGGTGCAAGACTCCTAGCCACCAGCTATGGCCACTGGAGAAAGCCTTACTGGCTGGGTGACAGAAACTCAAGGCAATGGTTGCTTTTCTTCACAAAAGCATTCTACCAGGAGCCTGAGGATCACCCTACCCCCTACCATCACAGCTGGTGCATGCACTCTCCATTGGGGCTGCCTAAGTGTAAGCCTGCCCAGTTTTATTTCCTCTCCCAAGACAGAGTACAAGATCCAGGGGCCTGGGAGTTGCAAAACCCAGTCTACCACTGGGAACACTCTAGTACTCCTCCCAAAGGACTTAGGTTGGGCATAAATACCCTATGACTACTATTTCAGCTTGCTTCTATCTGCAAGCAGCACCTCCTGGCTTGGAAGTTGGCCCACAAAGCCCATTGCAACTTGTGCTAACACAAGTTAACAGTGCTTGGGACTCAGAAGGGCATCTTAACACTGCTATCACCATTATTTATACTATACTGGCTGCCCAGGAGCTCTAGAATCCACTCACCCATATGGGGCACTGCTACTACAATTGGCATCTGAGAAAGCCACACAGAGGCCCCCAAATTGGCCCACCTGGAACCACCAACACAGACACCAGTGTACACAACCCCAGGCACAAGGACAGACATGCTCAGCCCATTACTCCCACTACTTAAACCTGAAGATGGGCCCACCTGACATCCCAGGCCCTGGTACAACTTCACAGTAGCCTCTATCAGTAGCTGCACTCTAACACACCAGGCAAAGCACATATACCACTAATCTATTTATGGTAAAACAAAGACTTCACTATTGCATGCACCAAAAGCAAATTCAAAGGACCCTACAAAACTAACATCATAGTCACATCTTCAGGGAAAAGATCCCTTAATGAAAGTAAGTAAAAAATAGGCAGAAGTGATTGTTATATCAGATACACAGAAATCAACATAAAGATACAGAAACCTGAAAAGGCAAGGTAATATGACACCTCCAAAGGAGCACAATACTTCTCCCACAATAGATGTTAACAAAAAAGAAATTCTTGACACCTAGTTAAAGAATTCAAGTACTGATTTTAAAGATCTGAAAACCAATACAAAGAATTCAGAGAAATAACTGAGGATATAAAGAAGAAATTTATCAAGGAGAAGGATGTTTTTAAAAATAGAACCACATAGAAATTATGAAACTGAAGAAGTCATTCAAAGAAATTCAAAAACAATTCTAAAACTTCAATTATAGATAAAACCAAATGGAAGAAAGAACTTCATAACTTGAAGACAGTTCTTTTGAAATAACCCAGTCAGACAAAAATAAAGAAAAAAGAAATTTAAAAAGTGAACAAAGCCTGAGATATTTGGGATAACAAAAACTGACCAAATTTACTGATATCCCTTCAGGTAAAGGGATCAAAAGTCAAAGGGCAAGAAAACCTATTGAATAGAAATCCTATTTTTCTTTTCTTATTTATTAAATCATCGCTGTGTACATTAATGCAGTCATAAGGTACAAAGTGCTGGTTTTATATACAATTTGAAATATTTTCATCTAACTGGTTAACTAGAAATCCTATTTAATGAAGTAATAGATGAATACTTCCCAAGTTTAGAAAGACATTTAGAGATCCAAATAGAGAAGGCTCAGAGAGCCCCAGGCAAACACAGTGCAAAAAGTACTTTGCCATAGTGCATTATTGTCAGAGTGCCTAAAGTCAAAGTGAAAAAGTGAATTCTAAAAACAACAAAAGTGTCTGTCACCTATAATGGAAAACCCGTTAGACAAACAGCCTAACAGCAACTTCTCAGTGGAAAACTTACAAGCCAGAAGAGAATGAAATGAGATAGTTTAAGGGCTGAAAGAAAAAAAATATGTTAGTCAAGAATTCTATATCTAGTCTTTATAATTGAAGGAGAAACAAAGTCTTTCTCAGGTATATAAATGACTCATCACTAGACAAGTCTTATAAGAAATGCTCAAGGGAGTCCTAAGCTTGAAAGCAAAAGGACAATATTAACCATAATAAAAACACTTGAAATGTACAAACTCACTGGCATGTCAATCACACAAAGGAGGGAAAAAAAGGAATCAAGTGGAAAAATACAAAATTCCATTAAACCACAATGAAAAAAAGTCAGAGAAAAAGAAGGAAGCAAAGAGTTTATAAAACTAGAAAAAGTTAACAATATGGTAGGAACAAAACCCTACATGTTAATATTAATCTTGAATATAGGCTCGGAGCCTGTGGCTCAAGCGGCTAAGCCACCAGCAAAATACACCTAAGGTGGCGAGTTTGAATCCGGCCTGGGCCGCCAAACAACGACAGCTGCAACCAAAAAATAGCCAGGTGTTGTGGCGGGCACCTGTGGTCACAGCTACTTGGGAGGCTGAGGCAGGAGACTTACTTGAGCCCAGGAGTTGGAGGTTGCTGTGAGCTGGGATGCCATGGCACTCTACCCAGGGGGACAGCTTGAGGCTCTGTCTCAAAAAAAAAAAAAATCTTGAATATAAAAGGGTTAAATGCTTCAATTCAAAGATATAGATTGACTGAATGGATTAAAAAAACATGATCTAATGATAGTATATGCTGTTTATAAGAACCTCACCTTAAAAAAAAAAAAAGAACCTCATCTTACCTTTAAAAACACATATAGACTGAAACTAAAAAGGTGGAAAAAGATACTCTACACACAGGGAAGACAATGGTGTGTAGGAGAAGCTTTGCTTATACCAGATAAAAAATTTGGATTTTCCTGGCTTGGCACCCATAGCTCAGTGGTTAGGGCACTGGCTATATACATCAAGGCAGGCAGGTTTAAACCTGGCCTAGGCCTGCTAAACAACAATGACAACTAAAACCAAAAATAGCTGGGCATTGTGGTGGTGCCTATAGTCCCAGCTACTTGGGAGGCTGAGGCAAGAGAATCGCTTGAGCCCAAGAGTTTGAGGTTGCTGTGAGTTGTGACACCACAGCACTCTACTGAGGGTGACAAGTGAGACTCTTTCTCAAAAAAAAATTTTTTTTTTTGGATTTTTCCAGTGTTGGGTGCACTGCTTTATCTAGAATTTTTATATCCTCTTGCTAAATTGATCCCTTTGTTATTACATAATGAATTTTTGTCTTTTTTTTTTTTTAATGTTTTGACTTACATTCTGTTTTATTTGATATAAATATAGTTTCTCCTACCTAGAGAGAGAATGATACACTAAGAGCTGGGGACTTCAACTCCCTATTCACAGTATTAGACAGAGCACCTAGACAGAAAACAAGTAAACAAACATTGGACTTGAATTGGACTTTAGACTAAACAGACCCAACAGACATTTATAAAACATTCTACCTAACAAATGCAGAATATACATTCCTTTGATCAGCACATGAAACATTTTATAAAATAGATTATATGTTAGACCACAAAACAAGTCTTGACAAATTTTATTATTTGCTTGTTTGTTTGTTTTTTGAGACAGTCTTAACTCTGTCATTCTGGATAGAGTGCCATGGCATGATAACTCACAGAAACCTCAAACTCTTGGGCTCAAGTATCCTCTTGCCTCAGCCTTCCAAGTAGCTGGGACTATAGGCACCTGTCACAATGCCCACTTAGTGTCTCAACAAATTTTAACAATGTGAAATCATATCAAGTATGTTCTTAGAACTTTGGAAACTATATAAATATGTAAAAATTAATCAACATGCTTCTGAATGACCATTAGGTTAATGAAGAAATCAAGACAGAAATGAAAAAAAAATTGAAACAAATAAAAAGGAAAACAAAATATACCAAAACCTATAAGATATAGTAAATGCACTTCCCTGCCAAGAGGGAAGTTTATAGCAATCCAATGCTTACATAAAAAAATGGAAAGATTACATTAACAATCTAACAATGCACCTCAAAGGATTAGAAAAGCAAGAACAAACCAAACCCCAAATTAGCAAAGAAAAAAAATAACAAAGATTAGAGCAGCTGGTATAAAACAAATTATCCCTTCATTTATTGAGGAAGTTTCTACCTTTTTACATGCACAATGCTTACATACAAAGTCAACATCATGGTAATGCACTCTCATGCAGTGAGATTTATAAAAAATGTATCAATGAATTATAAATTTGTAAAAGTCTTTATATAAGTTACACCTCCAAAATTGGAAATGATACAAAGATGAAATATATAGTATAGCAAATTGTAAAAATTAATGCTGAGAATTTAAAATAGTGGGGAAAAAAACTATAAAGAAAGAGAAAGAAAAAAACCAAGCCCCCCTTCTCAAAAAACCCTAACAAGAAAATTTGACATTTGAAAAAATATTTTATAGGAATAGATTAGGGGTAATTGCATGAGGTAATGCACAGGAGATAGTTAACTTTCACAATCATTAACTATACAGTTGACTTTTGAAGAATAAGAGGGTTGGGGTGCCAATCCCCTGCATATTTGAAAATCTGCTTATAACTTTTGACCTCCAAAAACTTACTAATAGCCTATAATTAATAAGCAGTCTTACCAATAACATAAATGATCAACTAACACATATTTTGTATGTTATATGGATTATATACTGCATTCTAACAATAAAGCAAGCTAGAGACCAGAAATTATTAAGAAAATCATAAAGAACCGAAAATATATTTACTATTCATTAGCTGGAAGTGGGTCATCATAAAAGTTTTCTTTTCTTTTTTTTTTTCAAGGCACATTTAATTTAATATCAAGAGTATAATACAAAAGGCTCAAATGCAATGAAGGAACACATTTCCCCATTAACGTGTGCCGGTCCAATGGAATGGGCATTTCATAAAGTTTGCTACTGGAAAAAATAATGCAGTGAGTCTCATCACAGCCAATATCATTATACAATCTAGTTATGGAATGAACATTTGTTTATAAAACTTGAAACAGTTTAAACGTGAAGTTTGAGACCACACCTTCATGTTTGTATAGTCCTCAGTAAGATTATCTGCAGTTTTTGCAACCATTCAAAGAACAAACCATTGATTAGAACCAAATTGATGTAAGGCTCCATCAAGTAATATAGAGCCCAAACTAAATGGTTGAAGTGTCTACACTACTTGTACTGACACCTATTATATCTCTCATGACTATTAAAAGTTGTTTCTTAGCAAATGAACCCTTTAAAGGTAAAATTCACCTCATTTGAGTTTTGACCCAGAAGTTCAACAATAATCATGAAGTCCACAGTCTTACTGGGAAAACTGGTACACAGTATCTCTAAGTCACTATGCTCAAGGTTAAGAGCGATGAATATTCCAATTTACATTTTACTGGAATTTTACATGCTCAATTCATGATTTAAAATTCTCTAGGTTTTCATTCCTCCAAATTGAAGACACACTGTGCCACAGACTTAAGACTTCTGCTTCTCCCTCTATTTTCTTCAAACAGAAACGTTTCTCAAGTGTCTACACGTTCTATAAGGGGAATCTTTTGGAGGTGGCCACATCCTCGAAATAGTCCAATGGCATCAGGCCTCTGAAGCAAGGGGAACAGGAAGAGAAGAAAGCTGAAACACAAGGTTCATCTGGTAAGATTTACATTAACCATTACAAGCTGGACAGTATAAGAATGTGGCTTTTTTTTTTTTTTTTTTGAGACAGACTCTCTATCACCCTCAGTAGAGTACTGTGGCATCACAGCTCACAGCAACCTCCAGCTCCTGGGCTTAGGCGATTCTCTTTCCTCAGCCTCCAGAGTAGCTGGGACTACAGGAACCCGCCACAAGGCCTGGCTATTTTTTTGTTGCAGTATGGCCGAGGCTGGGTTTGAACCCACCACTCTCCATATATGGGACCAGGACCATACCCACTGAACAATTGGTGCCACCCAGAATGTGACTTTTTTTGGCTCAAAAAGTCTGAGTCTTGGTGTGAAAACAAGTACTTGGCTTTCCCACGACAGCTTTCTCCCAGTGGGACTGTCAGGGAAGTCTTGACTGGGGAGTATGATTTGTTTACCTATCAGGTGTAAGCTTCTAGGCGCTCAGTTCATTCTGGGCTTGTCCCAGTTTGTGTTTCGTCTGTTCTAGTTCACCTTTTGTTTTTAGGAAAAACTTGTTGATCCCTGGGTCTACCATTGTTGCTCTCAGTTGGGCAACGCTCAGCTGTTGGACTTGCTTGAGGTGCTGGACTTGAGTAGTGCACTCTTGCATCTCTTGGTCCTTGGTTGCTAGTCTCCTTACCAGGAGGTTTCCCTCCTTGCCCACTCTTGCTGTTGTTGCTTTAGTTTTTCTTCAGACTCCCCTAAGCCAGTTACATCATTGGAGGTAAGAGCTGTGTACCTGCCCTCCAAAGCTTATATATATGCTTCCAATTGTTTCCATCTTAAAATTAACTCATCTCGTGAAGTCTGTCTCATGCAGTTGAACCTTTTTGGGAAGAGGTTCTTTACTGGTCATCTTGAATCTGAATACTCACCTGTGGACCTGGCCATAATTGTCCACAGCGGCAGAGCCTGGCTGGAGAGGAAAGGCCAGGTGAGGGTGGTCGTGGGCCTAGCCCCATCAGAGCCTCTAGGCACCACCTGGCCCTTTCCCAGAATCTGGCAGCCACCCAGCTCAGCAAGCTCAGTGGGGGCATGAAGGGCAGCCACCATAAAAGTTTTCATCCTTTTTGTCTTCACATTGAGCAGGATGAGGAGAAGGTGGAAGAGGATGGTTTGGCCTCAAGGCAGAAGAGGTAGAGGCGGTGGAAGGGGAGGCAGGAGAGGCAGGCACACTCAGTGTATGAAAATACGCCGTAATTTCTGTCTGACTTTATTTTCTCATTCCTCCAAAATTGTTTCTATATGGAACCAATCCATCTTCCACTGTTCGCTTTAGTTTCAGGGCCCATATCATAAAAGGGCCCATATCATAAAAGAGGTCAAAAGCAATTTCAAATAATCAGAACTCTTCTGCTAGATTGTCTAATGTTGATATTTTTTCTGGTACTACTTCTTCTGTCCTCTTCCTCATTGTCTGGCGCTGGTTCAGAAGCACTCATCTCCACTGTTAATGCCTCTGGTGTGGTGTCTATTAGCTCTTGAATTTCTCCAAGATCCATATGTTGAAACCCTTCACTCATACCTTTTTTGTCATATCCACAAACTCTTTCATGATTTCCTTCATTGGCTTTGTCATAAATCCTATGAAGTCATCCACAACATCTGGACATAGTTTTCTCGGGCAGGAATTTATTGTTTTGGGCTTGATGGATTTCCTGGCTTCTTCTGTAACAATGATGGCACCTTCAATGGTGTAATCCTTCCAGGCTGTCATGGCTGCCTCTCTACCAGGGTTCTTTTCCATAGTGTTCCTGATTCTTTGCTAAAGAACTATGAGTAATGAGCATTAAAGGTCCTAATGACCCCCTGATCTAGAGACTAAATCGGAGACTGTGTTTGGGAGCAAGTAGACCACTTTCACACCTACAGTGTTGAAGTCATGGAGTTTTGGGTGATCAGGGAAATTATCTGGTAGCAAAATAACTTTAAAAGGCAGTCCCTTACTGGGAAGATACTTCCTGACTTCAGGAACAAAGCTGTCCCTGTTGGTTCCAAGAGTGGAGCCAACCCAGAAAAGGGGTTCTTGTTGGTTGTTTAGGTCTTATTGTACAAGCAAAAGACTGGCAGCTGGTATTTACCTTTTCCCTTCAGTGTTAACAACTTCATAGATGAGACCAATGCTGATCATAAACCCTGCTGCATTTGCACAAAACAATGGAGTTAGCCTGCGTTTTCTGGCCTTAGTTCTGGTGCTTGCTTCTCTTCCTTACTAACATATGTCCTCTGTGAGAAGCCCAAATAGGGCCCTTTCACCTGCATTAAAAACCTATTCAGGTAGACATTCTTTCTTCCCAGTGATGTTCTTTAAACATCTAAGACCTGCTTTGCCACCCGTTTGCTGGCCAAAGTGGCTACTTCTGTAAATATCTCTTCCTAAAATCATCAAACTATCCCTTGCTGGCAATAAATGCTCCACCTGCAGATTCTTCATGTTCCTTTTGCTTTAAGTTATATTTTGCTTTTTCTTGAATCACATTAGAGTCATAGGTATGCTTTTATTGTTCTGTACCCACATAAAAGCTGCATTTTCAACACCAGATAAAAAGGTATTTCAAATTATGTGTAAAGATTTCACACCAACTGGTCCTTACATTGGATTTATCTTGAAATGGGGGTCAATAGCAGCTGCAGACCTCCATGTATGACACATATCAAACAATTCAACTTTCTTCTTTTAATTTCATGGCTTTGCTTTTGAAAACACTTCCAGCATCACTCCTGACACTTTTTATGGGTTCCATGGTGTTATTCAAGGTTTACGGTATTGCACTAAGCACAAGAAAATATGGTCACATTTTACTGTGTTATGTAATTTGTTGGTGAGAGGAACTACTCTTGTGGAAATACTTAGCATCTCGAGATGTTTTAAGTGGATACGCACAACATTGAGCTCACTGCACTGGCAGCAGGAGATGGCCATGGAATTATACTGTTAACTTTATGCAGTTATGATTTAATATTGTGTCTTTCCATTTGTTTACATTTCTCTTGACTTCATATGCTGCCATGTTTGTTCTGTGTTGGTGTAAGTTATGATAAATTTTAACTTTTTATAATAGATTCATATAGATTTTATGGTAGTCCATGATAAAAATAGAATAGTATTTACATCTATATATGCATTCATGACATACCTTTTCCTTACTTTTTTATGAAAAAAATACAACACATTTAATATACAAAGCATTCATATGCATGTTATAAGATATTATAGTAAATATGATTAGGTGTTTATTATTTCATCTTTATTTCAAAAACAATGCCATTTCCAAAATATTAAAAAAAGACCTATTTTCAAAGACCTACTTAAATATGGCCTTGAAAACCTTAATATTTTATTTGCAACAGTAGATGAGGGGTTCCTATGGCTCGAAGGAGTAGGGTGCCGGCCCCATATACCAGAGTTGGTGGGTTCAAACCTAGCCCCAGCCAAAAACTGCAAAAGCAAACAAACAAACAAAACAAGTAGATGAGTTTCATAGCACTGTCAGCGTTCTTTTCCATGCTTATGATAAATAAAGATATTAGCATTATTCTGGCATCCCCTTGGGGTAGGCCTTTATATTTACACGTATCTACAATGACTCTTAAAGGTGATATCAATAATGGCCATTAATGTAATTTATATTTCAATCTGAATTTGAGCAACCAGTGTACATTTATCATTAATTTGAGATCTAGGTCCACATATATGAACATTTAAGTAGAAAGTTAAAGTTGCTCACTTACAATTTGTCACCAAATACATTTCAAACATTCGAGCTTCTCTAAAAGGTGATCTATTTAGCATCTCCAATAAATGATTTATGTTAAATAAAGGCCAACATAGCTGGATCCTGGAAGTTCAGATTTAAAAAATTTAAACTATATTAAGTATGGCCCCTCTCCCTCCCCCCCCCAAAAATGGAACCAGGGTTACATTTTAAATTATGGAAGTCTCTGGAAAAAAATTAACAATAATGATAACAGGTGTCGCATTTCTCAGAGAAGTGCATAACTTCTCAAGTTTTTGTAGTTCGTGCATTACAATTGAATTAAAACTAATGCACAATTAAAGTCATTTTTTTCTCAGTAAAAACGCTCAATTCTTTTTTTTTCTTTTTTTAATTAATACATAGCTGTGTACATTAATGCAGTCAAGGGGTACAGTGTGCTGGTTTTATATACAATTTGAAATACTTTCATCAAACTGGTTAACATAGCCTTCATGGCATTTTCTTAGTTATTGTGTTAAGACTTTTATATTCTACATTTAGAAAGATTCAC
>NW_003852423.1:3622223-3642821 GCF_000181295.1 Otolemur garnettii | reverse complement strand
TGATGTGGGCTAATCTTACTGGAGTTAGATGATATCTCAGAGTAGTTTTGATTTGCATTTCTCTGATGATTAAGGATGATGAGCATTTTTTCATATGTCTGTAGGCCATGCACCTGTCTTCTTTAGAGAAGTTTCTCTTTAAGTTCCTTGCCCACATTGAGATGGAATCACTTGTTCTTTTCTCGCTAATACATTTGAGTTTTCTGTGGATTAAAAACTCTCAATTCTAAAATGGTCTAGATGAGCAGCATCTTATCCAGTAAATACTGAAAATTTAATTTACCTTGGAAACACACAATGACATTTTTTGCAAGAAGCTTTTTTCTTGTATTGCATAAAGGTTAATTTAAAAACATATGAAATGATTCATGAATTTGCATGTCACCCTTGAGCAGAGGCCGTGCTAATCTTCTCTGTATTGTTCCAGTTTTAGTATATGTGCTGCTGAAGCAAACAAACTTCATTGTTTTAATATTTCTAAGCTGCCCAGTTTATTTGTGAGTGTTAAAATTTTTACAAATCTCCAAAAACGTTTCTAATATATTTACTGAAAAGAATGGATAAGTGAATCTGTGCAGCCCAAATCTGTTTAAGGGTTAGCTATATTTTGAAGTCTTGCATCATGATGAATACCTGCTTTTTTCTTCTTTTAGGGCATGAGTCTTCTCAGAGAATATAGCTCTTTTTGAAAATTTTCTATAATTCTGTACACACTAACATGAGCATTCCCTGGTAAGTTTTCCCATCTTCTGTATCATGCTTTGATGTTGACTAGAGTACTAAGAAAATCTATTTGCATGCATTAATATACAGACCACAGATTTTGGGGGAAACAAAACAGTTGCTTTGCTGGCTTCTTCAGGCAAGTCTGGCTTTATTTCATTAAATCTCTAGGAATTTTATCAGTTAGAAGGAATATCAATGCAGACTAATGATGCATTTTTAAGTTGAAGTTTTTGTTATTGCCCTATGGAGTGACCAATCCACTCATCTGAATTTTCTGCCAAATGCAAATTAAAAAAATAACAAGGCAGGCTGGGAAAGGTGGTTCACATCTATAATTCTAGCACTCTGGGAGGCCAAGGTGAGTGGATTGCCTGAGTTCAGGAGTTTGAGACCAGCCTGACCAAGAGCAAGACCTCGTCTCTAAAAATAACCAGGCATTATGATGGGTGCCTGTAGTTTCAGCTACTTGGGAGGCTGAGGCAAGGGGGATCACTTAAGCCTAAGAGTTTGAGGTTGCTATGAGCTATGACACCATGGCACTCTACCCAGGGTGACAAAGTGAGACTTTGTCTCAATAAAGAAAAGAAAAAACAAAAAAGAATGAAAATAACAAGGTAATAGTTTTGTCTAACATTATGAAACCATCCTGTGTACAAATGACAACACTCTATTTCCTTTCAGGATTTGAACATTTGGGATTTTAACCTTTGAGATTTTGATTTTCAGGATTGTAGATGTTAGGTATTTTAGACTTTGAACTATCTATAATAGCCACCACTCTAATCCCCACCCCTAGTCAGTCACCAGGTAAGCTCAGCTTTTCAGTGAGTCCCTCCTTTCTTTTCACACCCCTTTCTGTCTTCAGTTAGGCCTTCCTAGTCTTTCTCTTTAAGTAATGACAGGTAGTCACATTGGGCTCTCGCCTTCACAGGCCTCCAAACCAGCTACATGCCCCTGCCAGGTCAAGCTTCCCTGAGGACAGCTCTAGCAGTGCCCTTCTGCTCCTGGCCTCTCAGTGGCTCATCTGGAACCCTCACTGTTCAGTAACGATGTTCTGGGACCCAGTCTGACCCTTCTTTCTCAGTTTGCCTTCAACTACTCCCTTACAGAAACTTATTCTTCAACCAAATTCTTCTATATATTTTTCTTTAAATTGCCCTTGTCTACCTCTGGAACTTTTAAAAATAGTTTGGTAAAATACATGTCATATAAAATTTGCCTTCTTAACTATTTTGAAGTGTTCAGTCTAGTGGCCTTAAGTCATTCACAGTGTTGTACAACCATCATCAGGACATTTTCATTCTTATGAAATGGAAACTTTGTATCCATTAAACAGACACTCCCATTTCCCCAGTAGAATGGGTGCCCATTCTGTTTTCCAGCTCTGTAAATTTGAGTATTCTAGATTCACTTCATGTAGGTAGAATCATACAATAGCTTTCCTTTTGTGACAGGCTTATTCCATTTAGCCCAATGTTCTCAAGGTTAATCTAGAAGTTGTTAGAATCTCCTCCTTTTCAAGTATTCTTTTATATATACCACATTTTGTTTATTCATTCATCTGTCAGTGGACACTTAGGTTGTTTCTGGATTTTGGCAATTATAAATAACACTGCTTTGAACATGGGTATAACAAATTCTACCTCTGAATGTTGACCATGCCATTCTGCTCCTTGTGAAAATATTTTTTTCTCCTCCTTTCCACAGATTCTAGCAAAACTTTAAGTTCCTGGTGAGATACCTTTTGCCTGAAGATGCCCCAGATCATTACACCTCTGATAGCAAGTATTACTGGGAATGCTCACCAGACGCTTGTCATAGAATCCTTGGTTCAGTGTACATTTTCTCATGGGAATGCTCTGTAAGCCTTTGACGCCAGATAATAGCAGGGGTTTCCCCATTGTTTGGTTGGTTGGTTTGTAGGTTACTGTAGGAGGTGGTTTAGTTTTTTTCCTAGAGTTGGTATGAGATGATTATGTAATCATAATTTCCATAAATGTAATGGAGATGATTATGAGGACAGGGAGGATATACAGAAAAAGATGGAGAATTAGCAGAGATTATTTTCCTATTGGTTTAAAATCAGTATAGGTGTTAAAGAGTCACAAAGAGTAACAAAAACACTCTTATTTAATCTTTCCTAATTTTTAGATATTTTAAAATAAGTATCATCCCAGAATTAATAATGGTACAAAAGCCTGTATGTAGTATAAATATTATTGAGCTCAGAAATAATATTTATACCACATAAATATTTATATACATAAATGTTATACTATATAAATATTCAGCATTTATCAAATGTGTGGCTTTCACTAAGTTGCAGATCAGAATCTGCAGAATCAGAATCTGGGTCTGTGTCCGCCCTCTCCTACCTCTCTCTGTCCCCACTCTGCCCAATTTTTTTTTTTTTTTTTTGAGACAGAGTCTCACCATATCACCCTTGGTAGAGTCCCATGGCGTTGCAGCTCACAACAACCTCCAACTCTTGGGCTTAAGCAATTCTGTTGCCTCAGCCTCCCAGTAGCTGGGACTAATGGCGCCACCACAATGCCTGGCGCTTTTTTGTTGTTGTAGTTGTCATTGTTGTTTAGCAGGCCCTGACCAGGTTCAAACCCACCAGCCCCCATGCATGTGTCTGGTGCCCTAAACTCTGAGCTATGGGTGCCAAGCCCCCACTCTGCCCATTATCAGAACTCAAGTGTTATCTGAGCCTGATGTCAGAGTCTGAGGAGTATTTTACTCATTTTTGTTTTTATTTTCTTCTTTCATATATCGTATCCTTGTCTTATCCTCTCATGGGCAGTGTAAATATAGAATCTTCAAATCTAGCCTGAGAATTTAAAATGGTTGTGATAAGCTCATAATGTGGCTTAGAGTTAGCTGAGTGAACATTCAATGTGGATGATCATAGCTCAGCAAATTGCAGAAATAAGCTCTAGAGAATGGTAAAATATTATGCACAGCAGGAAAACAGTTAGAAGCTTGTTGGCCAGGGGCTGAACATGGACTAGCAATGTAGGAACTTTAAGCAGTGGTACAAATGGATTTTGATAGGCTAGCACAAAAGAAATATAACATGAATGCCCTATATAGTAATTCTTTCCTCAACTCCAAGGAAAAGTGAGTCCTTATCATTTGTTTTTCTGTTATTTGTGGATCTATCTTGAGGACAAAACATAATTTTTTTATATCTATTTACTTAAGTATGTATTAAATAAAATACTAGGGCTGTGTAGAAGAATAACAGAGGAAAACATAGTCCCCATCTTTAAAATCTGAAGTATAGTTTTAGAAATAGGCAGATAAAAGACAATTAAAATTGTCTTCTCTTTGGAAGAGATATGCTGGGGGTGTCAGTATATATATACACATTTTAAGAGGTCTTGTTGTAAGTAAAATCAATCATTCGCCAAAAGCATACAAATTGCAGGTGAAGTGGATGTGTATAGCTTGTTTAGGTAACACTATCTTCAATTCAATTTTGAAAAGTAATAAATGTGTATATATTTTTTGGAACCTTCAGTATACATAAGAGCTCAAATAGCAAAGAGTATAAATGACTAAACTTAATTAGGCTTTAGGATTTGGTTAGGGAACTCTGTTTGAGTGGGGAATTAATAAGAAGAACAGAGGTGGGTGTTCTTTTCCTATAGATAAAGTCACTTGAGCCACAGGAAGAAAATAATAGAAAATGTGGCTAGCTCTAGCTAGTGCGGAATAGGGGTAGCTGATACCTTAGGTAGGAGCCTGGTCAGTGATGGGATATGAGGCTGGTGAGGAAGGTACACCAGTGATCATGAAAGGGAGGCTTAAATTTTAACCTGCAATTTACCTTGCTATCTCTAGTATTTGACCCTTTGGCAAGCATTACTGGCTGGAAAAACAAATGACTGCTTCATAAATCATGTGAAAAATTATAGAAACCAAGAGATTTGAACCTAGAACAGACAGCCTCTAAATGGAACTATATGAAGACTGTTTATGACATGCTGTCTATTTTCCCTGATGACGGTATCAAAAAGAAGAAGGGGAAACTAACACAGGAAAAGACTCAAGTTCTGTACAAGAAAGAACCTGATGACTATGAACAAGTTACTCAGCAGATGGCTTGATTATTCAAACTCAGGGAAGTCATTGATTCTTCCTTGAAGTGCTCTTGAAATATGATCACCACCCTGGCTGGAGTAGGTTTTGGGGGAGTCTTGCCTAACCGTGTGCTGGTCAAAGCCCTGGCTCGGATCTGTCAATGCCTCAGCAAGCTCATGCTACCAGAACATTTAGAGCAACAACCCCAGGCGCAGGCGCAGGGTTAACACAACTTAATTCTCCCTGCTGCATCCTGACTGATGTGATTACAGTTTTATTATTTTGACTGCTTTCAAGGTAACCTTTTCTGCCCTTTCTGTGTATTCAGGATACTTGGTGAATTCTGTCCATATTGCTTTGTAGTTACATGTGGGGGCATGGGACAGGAAGGGGAGGGATAGAGGACATTTTAAAGAAAGAGTGGTTTGCTGCGCTCCCTCCAGAGACCCTCCCTCCGACACCCCTCATTACCTTCCTCAACGTTCTGCATCTGCATGGGAGCTAACCTCCAGCACGGGAATGGAGTGGCAGTGGTACTACTGGGGGTCCACACCTGGGAGCCCCTAGAGCATCCAACAGTGTTTCCTCCCCATAAAACCTCAGCCTGGCTCTGGGAAATCTCCTCAATTGTAAAAGGCTTTGCACAGTTAGAGCAGGCACCCAAGAACATACAATCTGATTTTCATGAGAAAAGACCATTTTGTATACACAAAACGTGCTTAAAAACCTTGCTCAGGCTGATGGATCCCCAGTGCCATTTTTGCTGGCCTGGTGGCAGCCTCCCTGGGCTGACTGGCAGCGGAAGGAGTCAGGAAACTCTGCATTAGGGTTTCCACAGCCAGGATTTGCTAATAGAGACAATACCTTGCCCTGAAGGCAGTTTCCAGCTGCAGCCCTGGAGCACACATGTTGAGAATGTATCACACAGAACTGTCAGTCAGTACTGGAGCCAGAAAATTGTTGTTTCAAATGTTACAGTACAGGAAAATCGCCTCTCTGCACTTGCTGCCAAAAAAATGACAGCTTAATTTATGCCACACTGAAGCTACATTACAGAGCCATTCAGCTTGGCAGTTAAGTACGCTCCATGCCCACATCTTCCCCCTGTGCAAGTGTGCTGGGGAGAAATACACAGGGGCTATAATAAGGACAATTGGCCGTAGGGTTTGCCTTGTCAGTGGAACTAAATACAGGTGAAACAGTATCAGCAATAAAATACATCACCCCCACCTCATTTGCAAAACCCACTTCTGCCTGTGCAGTTGCAAATATTCGGGAAGGCTCTGTGGCAACATTGTCATGCACGGGATAGATTAGGAAGAAACCCACTGGTGTCAACCCCCTGGGTTTACGTTAAGGGGAGGTGCTGCGGTATTACCCGTGACTTTGAAAATTATGTCAGTATCCTTGATGCAGACCTTCAAAACTTGGCAATGTTTACCCTTTCTGAAATTAAAAATCTGACAGTGGTATACTGCAGCCAAGTACCTGTATTTTTCATCTAGATGTACATTAGGGTATTAAAGATACACTGAACGGTCAAGTTTAAAACAAATCCAAATAATTATCATCAAGGGTGCATTTCATACCCATGTCTGTATTTTTCACTCACAATGAGCCCTCGTCTACTAGATGGAAGCAATAAGAGTCTTGCAGGCAACAAGAACAGAAAAGATGGAGATTAGCTAAAGGTGTTGTTTTCTTCCCATTTTCAGCTGTGAAACTTCTACAGTGTCACTCAAATTCTAATAAACAAATAGTCTGATTTGTACTAACACTTAAGATGAGAAATCAAAGTCTTGTTATAAGCGTAGCATGGTACACAGCTGCCATATAATGTAGAGGAGGCCAGATTCCAGCGTCCTTTTCATGGGTACGTTCTTTCCCAGAATGGCCACCTAGAAATGGAGCATTAATTGGCCTTCACGATATTTTGCCAAGAAAAGATTTATAAGTAATTTCCAAAATATTTAGAAGGCCACTATTGTAAAATATCACAGCCTGGAAAAAGCGCTTTCTCTGCAATTGGCTTCTCCCTGCTCACTAAGCCATTCATAATAAAATGAGCAGCCCTCAAAAGAAAGCAAATGCATTTGCAGTGGCTGTTGATGTGCTATAAATCATTCTCAATAAAACGACTTGCAGAGATAAATGATACATATCTATTTAATAATCCATTATCCAAAATAAATATTCTACCTAAAATAAAGCAAATGCACTTGGTGGCTGTGTTAGAACTGCTCAGGCTAATGGTAAAATGATTTGTAAATTGGAGCTCTGGTGCTGGCATTGTGTCCTGTGTGCTCGGGAGAGATTAATCTCTCTTCATAACTCACCCATAGGCACGTCTTAAAGTAAAAACATCAACCACAAGGTCCCCAAACATAGAGGTCCCCAAACGTCTCTACCTATACTCATTTAAGCTTCTCTATCACGTGCCTTTGTTGTTAAAACATGGGCTTTTTTAGTGTGGATCTATGTGAGGGTGTAGGCTATGATGTAGAAGGCTGAGCAGACCTGTACTCCCTAGCATGAAAAATAGTTCATTGTCAAGCACACACAGAATTGGTGTTAAAAAAAAAAAAGAAAGGCACTCACACTTTAAAAAGGCAGGAGGGTAAGGAGTTATGCTGAAAAGTTGAAGTTTCCCAAATTTAAAATGCTGCTGAGCTCAACTCACATGGTTATTGTCCACCCAAGTGCTCTATTTTTGGCCATTTCTTCCAGCATCCTGTGGTCTGTGGAGCCCCTGGCCTCGCTCTCAGAACTGCAGGTCAGGAGAAGGAAGACCCGGAAAATGAGCTCTCCAGTATTGACTGCTTGCCGGTCGATCTCCAACAAGAGGACTCAGTCCTAGATCTTTAGAATTTCTTCCGGTTTTAAAAATCTGTAATTCTTAACATTTTGCTTTCTTTTAATGTTTGCATTAATACTCTCACCTTTTCTCCATCTTTTGTTGGTTTGTTTTTCTCTCCAGGATTTAAATTCTATGGAGTAAAGACTCTTTCTAATTAAGCCTAATACTGTTATCCCACAGAATTAGAACTTTAGGAGGATGACTGTGGTCATAATTACAGGACTACGTCACATTTAAGTCACTGAATTTATCACTCAAGTATTCCCGTGTGTCTGTACAGAACACAGCTCCTCCCTCTGCTCACCATCCTGAGCCCAACACAGGAGAATCCACTAATCCAGTGGCCAGGTGGTGTCTCCTGTCCTTTTGCTTGTCTGCCGTTCATGATCTCAGCTATCACCATGGCCTGTCTGTCACCGAAGTCTTCCCTAAAGTTAAATGAGTCTGATTAACTGACAGTTCCATAAACTCTTTATCCAACCCCATGTCTTGATAGACATTACCAGTTAATGGTAAGTTATTAACCAGGTTTTTAATACTTCTTAATTGGAATTTTTCTCTTGCCATTGATTTTATCTCAACAAACCCAGTTGAAAACATTCAGGCAATCAGTGTCTGATAGATATATCTCCACCGAGTCCCAGGGAATGTTTTTAGAGTAATTGTTTTCCTTTAGGTTTTATCAGTCCACTGGGTGGGCAACCAAGTTGCAAACACAAACTGTATTTTTCTTTTTCTTTTCTTTTCTTTCTTTCTTTCTTTTTTTTTTTTTTTTTGTAGAGACAGAGTGTCACTTTATCGCCCTTGGTAGAGTGCCATGGCGTCACACAGCTCACAACAACCTCCAGCTCCTGGGCTTAGGCAATTCTCTTGCCTCAGCCTCCCAAGTAGCTGGGACTACAGGCATCCCCCACAATGCCCTGCTATTTTTTGTTGCAGTTCGGCCAGGGCCAGGCTGGAACCCACCACCCTCAGTATATGGGGCCGGCACCCTACCCACTGAGTCACAGCCACCGCCCCAAACTGTATTTTTCAACAGGAATCCATTGAATAGCGGCCATGGGTCAGGTATTAAGCCAGGTATTAGAGCAGGCATTACCTTTTGCCTCAAGGAATATTAACTTACTGTTTCTATAGGTAACTATTAATTTTCAATAAAAGCCTCTTATTACCCTGTATATTGATACATTTCTTTAAAAATAGCATGTAAATCTTTCCTTCATGAACAATGGAACACTTGTGCCTTCAAATCTGTGCCTGGTCATGCCCTTGGTTCTCTAGAGGAGGAGCCCCAGAAGGCAGTGAAGGAAGGATAGTTAACCCTTGGCCAAACTTTCAATTCCAAATTTCTCATTTAATTATCCTAAAGGAAATGCAGGTTCCCACCTCTTTAAGATGTTCCTAAAACTATGGAAACAACAGGTGTAATTCCTATGAATTAGCATGGCAAGGAGTGCTGGCCTGCTGGGCCACCTGCTCGACAGCCTGATGCCCTTCCCGCTGGCCTCCGCATGGCTTCCTGATTTTACTCTTGAGAAGCCTTCCTTCTTCCCTTCCTGAACCATTTTTCCTTTTTAAGTTGGGAAGTTAACTTTTCTTTTTAATCTCTTCAGAGGAAAGTGATCCCATATAGCTGTCCCTTCTAAGGCATATGGTACCCCATGGTGTAACAAGGGAATTTAAGTAAATACTGAGAAACTCAAAGGAAAAAGACTCTTGGCAAATGTAAACAAGATTTAGCCAAATAGCTGACTTGCTAGAGATGTATATGGAAAGCTAGTAGAGACCCTTGACCCTTAATTGGAATTTGATTACCAGTTCCATGGGTAGGAAGCTCACAGTCTTCCCTTTGAGGATTTAAATCATAAATGCTGCTTTGTGGGTTCCATTATCAGAACATGATTATGTTTGAAAAAATCTACAAGCTCTTTGTAAGAAAAATTACTGGCAGCTATTAATAGAAAAATATGCAGACATATAGAAATCTCGGTCTGTCCCAGCAGGACACATGACATTCTGATGTAGCCATGTTGATATGAAGTCAAAACTGTGAAGATCAAGTGTTCTATCCATCAATATTAATTGTGACTAATATCCAACTAACATGCAACTGAGTTGTCTTTAAGTTCCAGAGTAAGTAAAAAACCATTCTGTTTTTCTATCAGGCCCACTGCCCTCCCACTGATGGCCATGCTGACAGGTGGCCCACAGTTTTATCTGCCCTCTGACCCTCTAACTCAGACTGATGCTCTAATGGGAGGAAAGCAATGAATCACACAAAGCTTGCCACAACCCAGCCCTGATTTTTTTAATCAAGCAAATCTAAGGGAGGTACATTTACAAGATTTTAGGGTTTGAGCTGAGTGATTTCCAGGTGGACCCTGCAAAACCTGGAGTTGACTGGCATCAGGATAGTTATGACACAATAGCTTTGTATTGATGAACACAGCTAGAGGAGGGACTCGAAGTGGTTTTGACTAGTACATTGCTTTGGTTAGATCACAATATTACCTTCTAAGAGAAGGTATTTCCTGAAGCAAGGAGCTAGGTTGTTTATGTATCCTAGCATCACTTAATCCAGGGACAGGGGGTTATGTTGGTCTCAATTTCCAGGACCTACAACTATGGATTAGTCACCTTGCACTTGCCTGAACAGTGTCATAGAGGAAAGCACCTGGAAGTTCTCAAATACACTTGCTTACGTCATCACATCTGTACAACTCCCCCTTCTACTCTCTTCCTTTTATAGCTCTCTCAGCTCCGTCTTAGATTCCGGTCCAAGGCCTCCTTCAGGACATTCTCACAAAGCCACCTGAAATACTATGACTCATGAACTCTGAGCCTTTCCATCATCGTATTATACACAACATGAGGGAAGCTCGGTGTTCGGAACCCATTATCGTTCTTTGGGAAGGCCTTCCTTAGGCCAGACCTAATCCTGGCTCATTCTGGGTATTGTGAATTATGTGACACTTTAAAACCAAGTGAAGATGATTTCTTTTCTTCCTGCTATCTCTTTAATCACAATTCAATCCTGTGTGTGGGAATAGATCAGGTATTTCCCAGCAAGCTGCCTGAATTGCTACTTTGAATGTGCCTCATTGTCTCAGGAGTTACATCTAAAATTTAAAACACCTAAATATCCATAAATATAGCAACAACTGTAAGGTTTGTTTACTTATATAGACAAAAATCTTACTCTTTAGCCTTGGGTAGAGTGCTGTGCCATCATGATTATCTCACACCAACCTCTTGAGCTCAAGCGATCCTCTTGCCTCAGTTTTTCTATTTTTAGTAGAGATGGGTCTTACTCTTGCTCAGGCTTGTCTCAAACTTCTGAGCTCAAGTAATCTATCTGCCTTGGCCTCCCAGAGTGCTAGGATTATAGGCGTGGCCTATGAGGGTTTTTTTTATTTTAATATTCCCATTCCAAGCTCCTGGGATTGGGTATAGTTAGCAAGATGGTGAAAAGTTGGCCTGCCCTTCAAAAATGAATTTAGGATGTTGAACCACAACCACAGATAGCTGCAGGAATTAGCTGTAGGTGCTGAGTATGGAATAAGTCAATGAATGAATGGATTCAGCAATGGCACCATTGCCTTGGCTGCAGTTCCAGTTTCACTTTTGGTTTCTTGTGACTGCTGGCAAATTGTTGTTCCACACTGGGCTAGTCTTGCAGGTAGCTAAGGAATGCCTTTCTTCCCCAGAGATATTTTTCTTTGGTCTGTGGCTTGGCTCAGGTGGCCTCCTAAAATGTGCCAACATTTTCAGCATCTGTCCATGAAGAGGATATCATTTTCTACGTGTAAAAATGAGTATATATACATAACTGGTCAAATCACTGAGGTTTATAGAATTGTTCACATAACTGCTATGAGCTGTGAAAACTATATTATTCTTTTTAAAATTTGGCTATATTCAGATTTATTAAATGCCAAATTTTTTGCCAATTACATCTCTTCGGAAAAGTAGAATTTGGACAACATAATTTTTCTCAGAGAAAAAAATTAAAATTCATTAAATACCAGCAAATAAATGCAGCAGACATCATTAAATAAAAACAAATGATAATTCATGTTAAAATCTGGGAAATAAGCAAAATTACTAAAACATATAAAACAGATCTTTATGCACAAAGTTAACAAAATTCCCTAAGATGATAAAAGCATGTTTTAAACAAAACACTAATGGCAAAAAAATCGCAAATGTTATTTTTCTCTAGATGAATTCTCTCGATTAATATTATTTTTCTACCACTTTGATCAAAACACATCACTTGAAAACAAAGGCATTTCCATGAAAAATATATTAATCAGAGGAATAAAAACAGATGTTGTATGATGAGGCTCTTGGTGCTCTGTGCTAGGACAAGAGGAGGGTCTCACACTGTTGACTGTTGAAAGGTCTCACACTGTTGTGTCTGACTTGGTGTTTGCAATGTGATGACTGGTAAATAATCCAGACTTTGAGATGTGTATTTCTATGCTGGATTCTGATATCATCTGTCTTAAGTAAATCTAACCCTTAGGGTTTTTTTTTTTCTCTTTCCTTGCTCTTTAAAAAGCATATAACCCTTACTAAATTGAGGGCTATTTCTATTAAGTTAGTCGATCCATGTAAAGCCTTGTAAGATAGGCAATGCTGTGGTTGCCTATGGGCATATAATTAACCACTAACAAGCTAGAATTGGAACCCAGACAATCTGGCCGCAGAGTTTCTATTAGCCACCATACAGTCCTGTCACAACAAAGAAAATAAATCACTCAAAATGCTTAGGCATCCGCTTCAGCATGACCCAGAATTTAGGATAGGGCAAGAGTTGGTTGAATCCCAGCCAGAGCTTTGGAGTTCTCAAAGCATTTCACTCTAGGTCTGTCTTATAATACAGCTTCTCCATTTCTGGATCCCTCACCTAGCACAGACCCTGGAACAGTGGAGAGAATTATTAACACTTGTGGTATGGAGCTGAGGTGAAATGAGGTGCTGGACCTGTGATCTCTGACTGGCTGTGACCCTTAGCACACTGCACTGGTTAAGTACATATGTTCCAGAATCAGACCCCCTTGGATGTCAATTCTGACTGTGGATCATGGTGATACGAGTGGATAATTTGGGCAGGGGTGGTGGCTATAGCCCTATAATCTCCACCAGCCTTTGTTACCCTAAATGAGCTTCTTCTCTGCAGTAGAAGCACAGTTCCTGCCTGCAAGTTCAGCTTTAGGATGACTCTCCCGCCATCCACCAATCCCCAAAAACTTTTCCAACAAATTGCCTTGGAAAGCCCTTCCCATGCTGATATACCTCAACCCCATTTCCTGCTAATGATGGACAAAGTTGTCGGACCTCTCTCACCTTCATCTTCACACCTGAAA
Source organism: Otolemur garnettii (assembly GCF_000181295.1). Lineage (NCBI taxonomy): Eukaryota > Metazoa > Chordata > Mammalia > Primates > Galagidae > Otolemur > Otolemur garnettii. Next base: position 3,629,777 of record NW_003852423.1, on the reverse strand, counting down.
TGTGGGAATTATAAAAAGGATGGAATAAAAGCATTCTGCAAATCACTCAGGATCCTTAGTAAACACTCAGCCAACACTATTCAATCTGGTTTGCCCTTTATATGGGAATATTAAAGGGAACCACCAGGATTCACAAATATCATCAATATTTTAAACAAGCTACTGGAAATTGCAGATTCATTTTCAGGAAGTCTGCGTAGACTGAAACATTTACTTTCTTTGCTTTTGCAGGTGTTACAATTTCTTAAGTGTCCGTAATTTCTTAAGTGTCCCTAATTTCTTATGTGTCCCTAATTTAAAAGTAGAAAACAATTACTTTAAAATATAGTTTGATAAAGAAAAATTACATCAGTGTTTTAATTCACTTACACAGGTTTAAACATCATTAACCACAGTAATAACAATTATAGTTCTATAAATTTTTATTTATTAGTTTTTTATTGTTAGCATCAAAGAGCATTTACTAAGTGCCTACATAGTTAATTGAGGATTTAATAAGCACCAGGCACCATACAGAAATGTCTGGATTTTTAAAGTCTAGCTTTCTGGTTCCTTAAAGGTTGAAGCCATCTTCTAGGAAGGTAAGCTAATTTATTGAGATATTAATTTGCATTTGTTGTGACTACAACTTTTATACTCCTCCCCCCTCAAACATGTTTTGTGTTTATTATTCTGGAGGGTAAAAAAGACTATTTGGGGGCAAGGGTTATTGTTGTGGGTAGAGAAAACTAAAGCCACTTGGAAGTAACAGCAATTCTGTTCTTCTGTACAAGTCTAAACTCATCAGTAACACTGTCTTGGTGGTCAAGAAGAAAGAGGGCTCCTTTTATTTGCAAAAGAGGGGAAAGGAGAAAAGAATTGCAGGCTAAGAACAAGGAGAAGGTTTCTGGGTTGCAGGAATGGCATGCCACCATACTCATATTGCTCTGGGCCATCACCCTGGGGAGATGGCAAGTTCTGCCAGAAAATGATTCTGTGTGTGCACTTCTGAAAACCAGACACAACCATCAAACTGGGGCTTCTATCCCCTGCAAAGATTTCTGTATATTACATAAACCATGGAAGCAGATTGCTACCAGAGTTCAAAGACTCCATTGACTTAGAAATGTGTAGTGGCTTAACTGTCCAGAAGTTTCTAATGTTCTAGGCAGGATGTAAGTAAGTCTGTGGCTCTTCATATGACCTAAAGAGGGACAGAGATGGAGCCCTAATGTTGCTTTTTAAGGTGGGGAGTTTAGGATCAGATGGGAGTTTATCTAGGTAAGATAAAGAAGGAGACTTGTCTTGGAGACTAAGCAGTGTGCAGGCTAATAGTCCTGTTGTGCATGCATTTAGCACAAACGATACTTTGCATGTGATAGGTGTTTAATAAATATTTTCTGAACGGGTGTGAAATTGCACCTGGAAATTTATAGTAGCAATACTAAGGAGGTTTACACAATAAAGGAGACACTCCCTCCAACAGGGATTAGAAGATATCTGGAAAGCCATTACATTAGTGATTAGCAATGATTTTGCCAGAGGCAAGTGTGCCATAGAGAATATGTAGAAAAGGGTAAACAAAATAGCCCTAGTTCAGTGTGAGGATCTTTGTGTCACTGGCTAGCTGAAAGGATGAGTTATGCCCTCGTTTAATTTGTCAGCATTTCAATTAGAACATCACTGGTGACCCTTCCTTCTGACACAGGCCATTTTGTTCTTGCAACACACTTGGCCATTGGCCACATTTCCTGTTATTGATGATGCGAATTTATGTATTGCAGATATAAATGATTTAATTGCATATATAAATGATTTAATTGCAGATTAGATAAATATGATGTGGACATTCCCAATCACATAATTATTTAAAAGATGATAATAATTTGGTCCCATTTGTCAGATAACATTACTGCATTTTAATTTACATTTTCGGAAGATTTAATTAACCAAGTTCTAGGAAGTTAGACAGGAACAAGCCGCCTTAAAGCCTTCCTGGAATGAGGCAGAGTATAACTAAAGAACAGACAAGGCAGCAGATTGTTCCTTTTATTCATATTATTTCTTTTCTTTAAAGATTTCTTTTCCCCCCCTTCCCAGAGAAAAATGTGGTTAGAATAAACATGGTACTTGTGGTTAGAATAAACATAAGCATGTCCTGATTTAGGACTAACATTTTAAGATCGACTTCTTTTGACATTCTTAGATCAAGGATACCTAACTAAAATTGGAATCCTGAGAGTCAGTAAACACAGATGAGGAAAAGAATGACACCTGTATTTAATGAAATTTAGACTTTTCTTCAATTATAAATGTAGGCAACAAAATCATAGTTGTATTTGAAGTCCTTGCGGTGTCACTGGTTAAAATCTCTTCAGATCTTGTATTAATAAAACAGGCTGGGAAAGAGCCATGTATCTTCTGTATCACAGTTCTATGTTTTTACTGTTGTTTTCCTTTGCATTCCTACGTATTTGACTTTGTGCATTTAAAAACCTTTGAAAAGTGGTCCAGAGGCAATAGCAAACTGTCAGAAGGGTTTCACCTTGGAAACCTTGGCTGTATATGAGATTTCAGAAAAGAGTCCTGGGTTCTAAGCTTCTTGGGCAGTGGCAGGGACTATATTGTATGCCTTTGTATTCCCACAGTTAAAGCAAGTTCTCCACAAAGTTAAATACTTTAAAAACACTGGCTAAATATTTAACAAATACACCTGTATACCACAATATATGATAGGGTAATAAATATTATAGACTTTGTATTCCTCTCTTAACTAAAAAAATTATTTAAAAAATGTGAACATGTTCTCAAGTTTTTCAAGGAATAGTTTGTGCTTAATACATTTTTTGGACAGGTCATGGATTCTTTTGATTCCATTTTTAATAACACCAATGCACACACTCCATGTTTTAGTATTTTCAACAAATCATTTGCCTTATAAAACATACACTTCAGGGAGTAAGAAGGAAATGAATGATCTAAAAGCTTTTTTTTTAGAACTTTATTCAAATTAATATGAGGGTACAATTTTTAGGTTACATTGTTCTCACTTCCAGGGTAAAGTTTTATTTGTAGAAGAGCCCCTCACCCAGGGGGCATGTAATACATACACCCTCACAGTGTGCACATTAGGTGAGATCCCACCTCATGCCCTCCTTCCATCTCCCTCCTCTGTCCGCTTCTCTTCCCCCTCCCATTTTCTGCTACCCTGAACTGGACTACAATAGTATTTTATTGTTCTTAGGAACATGTAATTGTTTATATATCAATTTCATATTAGTATGGAGTACATTGGATATTCATCTTTTCATTCTTGTGATACTTTACAAAGAAGAATGTATTTCAGCTCCATCCAGGTAAATGTAAAAGATATAAAGTCTCCAATTTTTTTAATGGCTGAATAGTATTCCATGCTATATATATACCACAGTTTGTTGATCCATTCATGGGTTGATGGGCACTAGGTTGCTTCCACGACTTGGCAATTATGAATGAAGCTGCAGTAAACATTCTAGTGCAAATGTCTTTCTGGTAAAATGATTTATGTTCTTCTGGGTAGATGCCTAGTATTGGGATTGCAGGGTCAAATGGAAGGTCTACATTTAGATCTTTGAGGATTCTCCATACTTCTCTCCAAAAGGGCTGTATTAGTTTGCAATCCCACCAGCAGTGTACAAGTGTTTGTTTCCTTCTCTCCACATCCACACCAGGATCTGGTGTTTTGTGACTTTGTGGTGTGGGCTAATCTTGCTGGGGTTAGGTGATATCTTAGAGTGGTTTTGATTTGGATTTCTCTGATAATTAAGAACATAAGCATTTTTGCATGTGATTGTTGGCCATTTGTCTGTCATTCTCAGAGAAGTTTTTGTTCAAATTACTTGCCCACTAATACAGAGGGTTATTTGCACTTTTCTTATTGTTTAATTTGAGTTCTCTGTAGATTCTAGTTATCAGGCCTTTGTCAGATTCATAACATGCAAAAATATTCTCCCATTCTGAGGGCTTTCTGTTTGCTTTATTGTGGTACTGTTAGCTGTCAAAAGCTTTTTGGCTTAATCAAGTCCCAGTTATTTTTTTTTGGTCTCACTGCAATTGCTGGGGGGGTGGGGTGGGTCTTCCTCATGAAGTTTTATCCCAACCCAATATCCTCAAGTGTTTTCCCCATGCTCTCTTCTAGAATTTCTATTGTTTTGTGTCTTAAATTTAAATCTTTTATCCAATGAGAATTAAGTTTTGTCAAGGATGAGAGGTGCAGGTCCAGTTTCAGTCTTCTGCATGTGGATAACCAGTTCTCCCAGCACCATTTGTTAAATAAAGATTCTTTTCCCCATTGCATGTTTTTGTTAGGCTTATCAAAGATTAAGTGACAATATGTGGCTGGATTCATCTCTAGATTATCTATCCTATTCCATAGATTTGTGTCTTTATTTTTGTGCCCCATGCTGTTTTGATCACTATAGCCTTGTAATATAACCTGAAGTCTGGCAACATGATACCTCCAGAATTGTTTTTATTTCTAAGAACTGTATTTGCTATTTGGATTTTTTTCTCATTCCGTATGAATCAAAGTACTATTGTTTCAAGATCTCTAAAGTATGACATTGGTGCTTTGATGGGGACTGCATTAAATCTATAGATTGCTTTGGGTAGTATGGACATTTTAATGATGTTGATTCTTCCCAGCCATGAGCATGGTATGTTCTTCCATTTGTTCATATCTTCTGCTATATCTTTTCTCAAAGTTTCATAATTCTCTTTATAGAGATCTTTGACTTCTTTTGTTAGATAGGTTCCCAGGTATTTCACCTTCTTTGGTGCTATTGTAAAAGGAATAGAGTCTTTGATTTTGTTCTTGGCTTGACAATTGTTGGCATATACGAAGGCTACTGATCTGTGAGTATTGATTTTGTAACCTGAGATGCTGCTATATTCCTTGATCACTTCTAAGAGCCCTGTAGTTGAGTCATGGGGTTTTCCAGGTATAAGATCATGTCATCTGTGAAGAGGGAGAGTTTTATCTCCTCTTCCCCCATTTGGATTCCTTCGATCTCCTTCTTTTGCCTGATTGTGATGGCTAGGACTTCCAACTCTATATTAAATAGCAGTGGAGACAGTGGGCATCCTTGTCTGTTTCAGGATTTGAGTAGGAATGCTTTTAGTTTTACTCCATTCAGTATGACATTGGCTGTGGGTTTGCTTTAGATGGCCTCTATCAGCTTAAGGAATGTTCCTTTTAAGCCTATTTTCTTGAGTGTTTTTATCATGAAAGGATGCTGGATATTGTCAAAAACCTTTTCTGCATCAATTAAAAGAATATGGTCTTTGTTTTTTATTCTATTTATGTGGTGTATTATATTTATAGATTTGCATATGTTGAAACAACCCTGTGTCTCTGGGATAAAACCCACTCGATCATGGTGCATAACCTTTTTAATGTGTTGTTATATTCTGTTTGCTAATATCTTTTTGAATATTTTTGCATCAATAGTCATTAATGATATTGGTCTATAGTTTTCTTTTTTTGTTGGGTTCTTTACTGGTTTGGGGATCAGGGTGATATTTGTTTCATAGAATGTGTTGGGGGGGATTCCTTCTTTCTCTATATTTTGGAAAAATTTATGTGTTATAGGAACTAGTTCTTCTTTGAAGATTTGATAGAATTCTGGTGCAAAACCATCTGGTCCAGGGCTTTTCTTTTTTGAGAGATTTTGTATAATTTATGCTATTTCAGTACTTCATATTGGTCTATTCAAGATTTCTAAATCTTTCTGGCTGAATTTTGGAAGGTATTGTGCTTCCAGATATGTCCATCTCCTCTACATTTTCATATTTCTGGGAATAGAGTTTTTTGTGGTAACTGTTGAGAATCTTTTGTATTTCTGTGGTATGTGTTGTTATTTCACCTTTATCATTTCTGATTGTAGTTTTTAGCGATCTTGTTTTTCTGTTGCTGGTTAGTCTAGGCATGGGTTTATCAATTTTATTAATCTTTTCAAAGAACCAACTTTTTGTTTCACTGACCTTCTGAATAATTCTTTTCTTTTCAATTTCATTTAGTTCTGCTCTAATTTTGGTTATTTCTTTTCTGTTAATAAATGTCTTGATAGAGATTTTCTGCTAGGTCAAATTCAAATATGTGCCACATCTTTTATGAATCAAATCCAGGCATTTTTATATTTGTGCCACAGCTTTTATGACTCAAACCCAAGCATTTGTCTGTTGCTGTAAAAGACAGAAGGGATGAGTTTTTAATGAAAGAAAATAAAAAAATTTTTCTTTAGAAGGAAGCTAAAAAAGGAGAAAGCTTCTTTAGAAGGGGCTCCATTTGATTCAGATAGGCTCTTTCTGGGAAGTACTTTTTTCCACCTGAAGCCAAAAGATAAAGACAAACAGTAGATCTAATGATCAAAGGGTTGAGATGTCTCCTTGGCTGGGAGACCATGATGCACATGGTCAGCTATCATCCATGATAGAAAGCCTTAAAGAGTTTATTTTCTCTTGCTGCTGTAACAAATCACCACAAACCCCGTAATTGTAAGATAAATTTATTATCTTACTATTCTATATGTCAAAAGTCTGCCATGGGCTTCCCCAGACTAAAAACAAAGCATCAGCAGGACTATGTGCCTTCTGGAGGATTTGAATAGGATCTATTTCTTGCCTTCTCAATGCCACTGGCATGTCTTTAGTCTCCTCCTTCCTCCCATTAAGCTAACAGATGTGAATTGAGTCTCTTTCACATGCCAACCTCTGACCTCTTCTGCTTCCCTTTTCTACTTTTAAGGACCTCAGTGATTCCCAGGACCTACCTTGATAACCCATATGATCTTCTCATCTCAAAGCCTATAACTTAATCACATCTGCTAAGCGACTTTTTCCATATGGAGCATAAGTAACAGAACCACAAGTCCCCCAAATTAGGATATAGCTATCTGTGGGTGAAGAGGTCATGTTGCCTGACATGGTGCTCAGTGCATAAGACCTAATCTTGGAGAGACAGATGACTTTAAAGAAAAGCAATGACCTCAAGAAATGAATTCTAACTTGGGGGCAATAAGTGGCCCAGTTTATCATTGGTTAGTGGCTGGCTAGCAATGGGCTCAAGAGACAAGAACAAGGAAAAGGACCAGAGGTTAAAAAGAAGAAAAAGAGTAGTACCTGCCTTTCAGCTATGGACCACAGGGGACTTAAGAGAATAAAAGCACAGAGGAAGGAAGAGAAGTTCAAATAGGAGGATAAGAGCAAAAGACCTACAAGCACAGGTCTGTGACAAAGGACAGAGAACAAGCTGTGCACTAAAATTCGAAACTTCAGTGTGAGTCTAGCATAGCTCTCATTCCTACCAGAGGAGTCACTTATTCCCATGATGTGATGGTAGAATCCATAGAACTAACTATGCAGGCTCGGCGCCTGTGGCTCAAGTGGCTAAGGCGCCAGCCACATACACCTAAGTTGGTGGGTTTGAATCCAGGCTGGACCTGCCAAACAACAATGATGGCTGCAACCAAAAAATAGCCGGGTGTTGTGGCGGGCACCTGTGGTCCCAGCTACTTGGGAGGCTGAGGCAGGAGACTC
>NW_003852423.1:3614961-3622198 GCF_000181295.1 Otolemur garnettii | reverse complement strand
GGTACTCTACCCAGAGGGACAGCTTGAGGCTCTGTCTCAAAAAAAAAAAAAGAACTAACTATGCAAAAGGGACTAGAGATTTTGACCATAGTCAATTTTGAATTCCAGGAAGCACAGTTTCAGAGGGCTCACAAGAGGGATATATTATTAACTAAGTATGAACTTAGTCAACTTGCATTTATTTACTTAACTGCCACTAGTCCTGAGTCAAAGACTTCTCTTTATCTATAAGGACTATGCATAGTTCCAGCTGAACACCTGGTCAAATATTGTTGAATTTGCTCGGTTTTCCTTTTTACTGATACCAATTCCATATCAGATGCCTATACAGGTATGTTTCCCTATTATTTATTTATTTATACAGAGTGCTGTGGCATTAGCTCAGCTCACAGCAACCTCAAACTCTTGGGTTCAAATGATCCTCCTGCCTCAGCCTCCCGAGGAGCTGGGACTACTTTAGGCAATGAAGCTGATGTTGAAGTCCTTACCATGGAGCTTAGTATATTAAATGTACTTTTGTATTTTTTTTTTCAAGATAGAGTCAATCTATCATAGTGGCATAATTATAGCTCACAGTAACCTCAAACTCCAGGGCAGGTGATCCTCTTGCCTCAGCTTCCTGAGTAGTTGGGAGTACAGGTGTGCACCACAAGGCCTGGTTAATATTTCTATTTTTAGGAGAGCTGGGGTTTCACTCTTGCTTAGGCTGGTCTCAAACTTCTGAGCTCTAGGGATCCTCTTGCTTCAGCCTCCCAGAGTGCTGGGATTACAGGTGTGAGCCACCATGCCCAGCCTCAGGTAATTTATTCTTAAATTTCTACTTTATAAAAGAAACAGCTTTGGACCAAGGCATTATTTTGACATGAACTCATCAAATACAATCTTATTAGCTCAGTTTGTGCGAAAAATTAAAACAAATTGTCAAATTAGTGCTTTTATTTACTTTTGAGTGAACTTTCTATCTTTATAATCTGCTTTCATTGACACCTGAGGAATGTTTCCTTTAATTAATTTTTTAAATCTCAAAAATTCATCTAGTAATAAACTGCTGAGTAACCTGTAGGTAGCCTATGCTTTGGCCCTTTGGATCTAGTGATGAGTAACTTCACCTTGAAAAATAAGACAGAACATCAGTGATTCTACCAAAATCTCTGATAAGGAAGGCCCAATGTTGGTCATTAGGTTAAACTTTTATTACAAGCAACTCTAATTGGTTTGCATATTCACTGTTGGAAAAAAAAAATCCTTATTTATGGTAGAGAGATGACAAGGCAGTCTCTGTCAGGACCCTGAGTACTTTATTTTGAAAATAACACAGGGGCTTCTGTCTTCGCAGAACTAAATGTATATCAAGAACAAGCAATAACTGAGAAAATGCTGCTTAGGATAGATTTAATTTTGCAAGAGTAATTGATCCTTTTAACATGGTAAGTTTATTTATGCTCATAACAATGTGACTTCTGATAGTAACTAAATGTATTTTGGCAGTACTGCTTTGAAAACAATGACTTCTTGTGATCCTTTTAAACTTCACAGTGACATCCCCTTAAAAGGAAACCCAAGAGACAATTTAACAATTTTCTCCAAAACATAAGAGTTTCACAATTTGCACAGGAACATTTCCAGTTGCTAAAGAAACCTGTCTTTAACTTGAGCACCCCTACTAAACAATAGCCTTATGAATTATGATTTCTAATTTATTGATACAATTATAATATATCTACATTTTGAACAATATATCTTACTATTACTATGCTACTCAACTCCTAATGTATGTTGTTTAAATAAATAAGCAAATATATTTGAGTTGTGGTAGTTCTGAGTATCAAAAGAAAATAAGAGGGACAACATAAAATTTATATATTTACAGTTCAGTAGAATTGTTTGTAACTGTCTCCAATGCATGGCCCTGCCTCTTTAAAAAGTGAAAAACTAAACAGACAGTACCAAGCAATATGTTTGACTGAGAACACCCTTTCTACTGACAGACTTTGTACTGTCTGCACCTTTGATGCTACTTAAGAGAACATGGCTTCAGGCCCTTAAAGATTAGGCTGACATTTAGTCAAGGAAATCAAACACCTAGCCAAAGGGCATCATAAATAAGTTTGCTCTTTCCTCATTGGGTACCCCTGCAATGGCTATTAGAAAGCTTCTCTATAATTCAGCCCCCAAATTAAATTGGTGAAGAAACCGATTAAACCTATATCTAGATAAAGTTGATTAAACTGGAAGAAGAGCTTGGCACTTGGAGGCCAGGACTGAAGTACTGTGTGTTGTTTCAACCATGCAGTGGGGAGAAGGCTGTGGGAAAGGTTTTATGCTTGAACAGAAGATGATTCAACAGTAAAACTGAGCCACACCATTGACAATTCATGTTGTCCTATATATGAAATGATAAGGAGATGTGGGTTAAGAGTGGTGCCATACACACACACACACACACACACACACACACATATATGTATGTATTTTGGTATTGCATCCATTTTATTCAGAGAGCTAAAAATTTAGGAGCAGTTTGGTGCAATGTGATGCTCCTCAAATGATCCATTGAGCATTAGTTTTTGCCGAAATTTTGTTTTCCAATCTGGCATGCATCAATACTTTCATAAAATACAAATGCATTACTAAAATATGAAATAAACAAGCAAAGACATACAATTTTCATGCCTCAATTTCTTTACTATTATATTCAACAGGTATAAAAATACTCCGCCAAGTTATTCTGAAAGTATCTAAAACCTTTTTTCCCAATTCCTGGACCCTCCCTCCTTACAAATCAGTAAAAGTCTACAGACCACACTTTGAGTGTTAACTAGAGTGATGGGTAGACCTTAGCGTTGGATAGACTTACATTTAGATCCCATTTGTGACTTCTTTGTGTAACCTGAGAAAGTTACTTATTTAAGTAACATAGTATAAGAGGATAAAACAGAATCAGCACACAGTTCCTGATATCATTAGTGTTATGTACAGGATCCATTTTGTAAATGTGAAAATACTGAGTGATCCTTGTAGTCCTTTCCTCCTTGTTGCCACCTAAAATTATCACCAAAAGACAGATACACACAAGTTTTCCCATTTGTCTTAAGATATCATTTTAGTTCATCACAGATACTAATAAGGCTGAGGCTTACTAATGATTTACCCTAGGAAAGTTCACAAGCTAGTTTCTGGTTGGAAGATTGAAAAAACAGCCTAAGCATAATGATAGAACATAGCTAAATGAGCCGTTCAAGTTCCCAGATGATGTGGTAGGCCAGCCGGTGGGGAGGGTAACCAATAGTGGTAAACTCACCATTTGTTGAATGAGTTTCAGGAAGGGTTCCTAAGTTCCTAAAATAGATTTGTCCATTGGGTGGAAACAGAGGTGGTATGTTACTTCCCGTGCAATAACATTACACTTTTGTTATCTCAAGCATACTATCTTTTAGCCACACATTGGGCTACTCACTGAAATCCCACTGTATAAGACAGATGAAAGCACAGCTGTGCTGGTTAAAACAGGAGGAAGCGAAAGGCTTAGAGGTGGAGGGCTTAGAGTAGTGTCTATTTTGCCTTTCTGACTCAAGATACCTAGGACTAAACAGAGCCCAATTTGAAACCACTGCACTAAAACACTATTGAATTCCAGGGATAGGACAACTAATGAGTCAAATAAATAGTCAAGGGGTTGAAAATAGCCAAGCATAGTTCTAATCCATAATTGGCTCATGTTTCTTTAGCTCTTGGTTCTCCGCTGATTTATGTCCCAGATTTTGCCAGGCATTGATCTTGCTTTACTGCATTCTACACCCACTTTACCTACAGAAAACTATCTTCTCTTAGGATTTTTAGGTCCCTTTCTTTGTCTCCGAAAATTCCACTCTAATATGTCCTTTGTAATAAACCAGTACATTGTCCTTCTTATTTAAAAACCTGTAACAATCTTAAGTTCAAGCTTCTGCCAAATTATAGGAGACTGCAGTTATAGTGGATAAAGCAGGCTTAGACAACTTGTCCATCCTCTGTGTCTTTTCTGTCTTAGTTTTCAGCCCTGTTTACCCTGTTTAGTAACAGCAGCCAGCATGCCATTTCTCTTGCTAAAATTGCACCTGTGAGCACCAAGGGAATAAATACAACATCAACATAATGGGGCATGTATATATTTCTTTGGGTGATCAACTCTCTATGTAGTTCTATGTCTATAAGTTCTTAGAATTTAACTATCACTTCAAGTTCACTTATAAGTAGAGGCAAGGTTTATGGACACTCCATACATTTAGCAATTTGATTGGATTTTCCTTTTTCTTTCTGGGCTTTTGGTTTTTAATATGTGCTCATAATAGCTCTTGAAACACAATTACTACACTAATTCAATCTTAATGAAATCAAAACACTATAGTTACATAATTTTCCAGAACACAGTTGACAGCTTCATTATATGCATTCATGGTGAACTATTTCTTCAAATGAATGACACCAAGGTAGTCAGCCATGTTCCCCAACTTTGCAAGATAATAGGACCTCAAGTCAATCTCATATTCAAGATTTTAATCCAAAATGTTTAACCTTGACCATGTACAATGGCATCCTGTCAGAGCAAACAGGACCTATTATTTCTTCTCTTAGACATTATTCTTAGCAATTTCTGAACTTGCTGACATAGACATTGTTACAACCAATCTTACATAAAACTCCCTAAGAAAGAATTTATTTACCTTAAGTTAGATTATAGAAATCCAATTATAAAATATTAGATGAATAAAAAAATATTTTGAAAATATTTTTCTTTTCCTTCTATGCAGAATTTTGGAAGACAATTAAAAACCAATTCTATCTAACCTCTGACAAGTCATTACTATACATCAAAATCCTTAATGTTTTCTAAGAGAGATTAACATGCTATATAAACTCTATAAATCCTTTCTTATTTTTTTAAAATATGGAACGCATCACGAATTTGCATGTCATCCTTGCGCAGGGGCCATGCTAATCTTCTCTGTATCGTTCCAATTTTAATATGTGTACTGCCGAAGCGAGCACTAAATCCTTTCTTGATAATTAAGTATTTCAAAAGAATGTTTGGTCTGAAACAAATTTAAAAATATAATTAAAATCGAATGTGAAAGATGGGGATTTTGGGGAGTAGATCTTTGAATAAACCTGCTAATAAATTTGTGCATTACCTATCGGAGATGAGAGAATTACCTGATGCTGGACCACAAAGGAACACCCATACTGTTAAGCAAGGCCAAAGATTGTTCTGCAGTGTGTAGGTGCTGAATGGAAGAAGCTAATGAGAAAAAGAGTGATTGTGACAAGCAATTATGTCACCTATGTGAACAGCTTAATTTTCTAAATTAGCCACTTTGATAATTATGACATCTCATTTGTCTTTTAATTCCATGAGCCCTGAAGTTTACCTTTGATTTTTTCCAATCAGATAAGAGCCTTTGATAAGCCAGGGGTCTATTATGTGTCAGGAAAATTCAGATTTCAGACTGATTGGCCTTGCTGTTTGCTTGAACCAAAAGCAAATGGCTCTCTCTACAAGAGCTCTCCAAGCCTCACTTTTGCTCCAGTTTGCAATAGTGATAGAAGAAAAAGGAGAGGGCTAGGAGAGGTTGCAAAGCAAATTAATAGTGTCAACAGGACTGAAGAGAGAAAACTATTCAGCCTACTTCAGGGGAAAGGCAAACTGTTTTTTTTCGAGTACATTAAAAATCACTTTAGGAGCTTCCCCTTTGCAGGCATGATCCCAAATCGCAAAGCTAATAACAAATCATTCTGATCTACTCATTGAAGCACTGACAAGATCTTCCGAAGATTATGGATTCTTTTTGTTGTTGTTGCTGTTTTATTGACTTAGGAGGTTTACAAAATTTGAGCCCTGTATAGCTAGGTAGGTAAGAAAGATTTCTTGAAAAGAGAATCCCAGTGACCATCCAGTTGGATTTCTGAAGCTGAGTTCTGTATGCAGTGAGGAAGATTGTGCTGACTTCATCCATCTGCACAAACTTTTGTAACCAATGACCTCTCTTAATCAAATGTGTGTATGCCTGGCAGAAGGATGCCCACATGTGCCAAACAAAGTTAAAAGGTAACAGGTTTACAGCATGACAGGGACATATGCATATGGCCTTTCAGTGATTTGGGCCTAGTTCAGGAAGTCACAGTATAGTTCCCCAAACACATGGTTAAGTCAGGAAAATTGATTTAGCCCATCACATTATGAAAGAGGGGCATACAGAGCTGTGTATAAAAAGCCAGGGCAATAGCTTAAGGAGCTAGCCCTTGAAAGTTAAAGAGGTAGCTTGGCTGTTGAAACATACTCCTGTGTTTGTGCTCACGCATCACATACACGCACACGAGTATCCCTATATCCCTCCATGGCTTAACTCGGTGTCAGCAGCTACTGGGTAATGCTTCATCTCCTATTTTCAATATACTCCAAAGACAGTATGTTGCCTCGTGTCTTACTTTCCTATTCAGGGCTGCCCTTGAAGTTTATTTTAACTTCGATTCACCTGGAAAAAGAAAGTTTTCTTGCTAACTCCTAGGATTAGGATCTCATATTTTAGGATTAGTATTAAAGTAATGGATCAGAAGTGGTTCCCAACCTGAGTAATGAGATTCATTCCCTGGACTGTAAAATATTGGGCATCCCAGCAGTCTTCTGGAACCCTTCATGGTTACCGGAACTGTGGCCATATATTCTTGGGCTTTATGAAGACTCTGCACCTGTGACTACTCAGAGTATGAGAAGTGTCTTGGTGGTTACATCCCCAACAGTGTGTGACAAGCCTGGAGTTGTTACTACAGGCTTGAGTAGTATTAACATGCTAGCTATTAAAAATCAGGGAAAGCAAAACAAGATACTCTGTCAGAAAAAGACAGATGATAAGGTCTAAATCAGGCTTTTTTTTTTCTTAAGCCATCCATTTTCTCTTTTATTACTATATTGAAGGCTGGGAATGGTGGTTCATTCCTGTAATCCTAGCACTTTGGTAGGCCAAGGCAGGAGGATTATTTGAGGCCAGGGTTTCAAGACCAGCCTAGGCAACATAGTGAGATCCTGCATACAAAAAAACAGAAAAATCAGCTGGACTTAGTGGCATAAGACTGTAGCCCTAGCTCCTCAGAAGGCTGAGGCAGGAGTATCACTTGAGCCTGGGAGTTCAAGGTTGAGATGAGTTATGATAACACCACTGCCTCCAGCCTGGGTGACAGAGTGAGACTCTGTCAAAAAAAA